>NW_012114488.1:2647186-2712262 GCF_000951035.1 Colobus angolensis palliatus | reverse complement strand
ACATGGCACAAGTATACATATGTAACAAACCTGCACGTTATGCACATGTACCCTAGAGCTTAAAGTATAATAATAATAAAATAAAGTTTAAAAAAACAAAAAACAAAAAACACTTTCTCAGTGAATTATTTCCCCAATCTCCACTGGCATTTTTTATTGCTCCTCTTTAATTCTGGTGATAAATGCTATCAGGAAAAATAAAACAGAATTAAAGAGGAACGATTGAAAATGCCAGTGGAAATTGTTACATCCATAGGCACGCTGTCTATTCGCCCACGTCCATTTCACTCTACAGTGTGGCTTCTGTTCACACCACTCACGTAAACTTTTCTGGTTATGGTCACCAACGAACTACATACAGACAATCTCCATTCTAGAGTTTCAGATCTTAAATATTGATAGTTTTAGAATATTTCACAGTTTACATTTCTAACACTTTCCTTGGCTTCTGTGACACTACATTCTCCATGCTTCCAATCAACAATTCTCGCCTACTTTTCTTAGTTTCTTTTGCCATTTTATTTAGCTGATGTATCAATTTTCAGGTTTCTCAAGCTTCTTTCATGATTTTCTTTGTATAAACCCTCTACATGTTATATATCACACATTTCGATTGTGTGAAATTCCATCTATATGATAAAAGGTACACTTATATCTTAGGCAATCACCTCTTCAGGAATGGCAAGGGTAAAATGCCCTTAGGCTCTCCTGGTTTTTACAGTACCACATTTATTTCATCTTTCCATGGTAGTTGCCATTATTCTGCAATATCACAGATGACTGAAAGATGTGTTAACTTGGTTGGAGGCACCAAATTTCTCAGGGAAAAACATTAAGCTATATCATTTTCTTGGTTGTACCTTTTAGTCTTATAGAGAGCAACAAGAAATTCTGTGTGTTGAGTCAAAGTTATTATGACAAATGCCAACGGGAATGGGAATGTACATCTGAAAAGCAGTCTCTGAGTTTTGACACTGATAGACTATTTGAGACAGGATATTGTATGTGACCATTCTGTATCATGGATGCTGTTTTACAAGAGCACACATGTATTCAGAGGTGGTCTTCCATTTTTTCACTAACTCAATACTAAGTGATGGATGACTACAAACAATATATTTTTCCATTTCCTTAATATTCTAAGAGGCATTACATTATTTATTTTCCATCAGATACATTCAACTTATATTCTCTTTACTTCTATCCCTTAGAGAAATATATCATGTATTTTTATTAAGCTGTTTATTTTACCAAGACATAATGTATGTTGCAAAACTAATGTCTTCAGAAGTCTGGAAAATTAAAAAGAGGAAAGAGGATTCCGAAAATCTCTAGAGAAGCTTGTAAATAATTGCCTTTCTCTTAGACAATTATCATGGTGCTTCCTTTGCATTTTTTTTTTCCTGACATGGAACCACAGAAAAACCCAGAAAAATAGAAAAAATTAAAATTAGTATGCATATTATTGTGCATGAAATCAATATGACATTCTTATTAAAGTTTAATTTTCCCAAATAGGTACATTAGAAATCTAGACACTTTCCTTCATTCTTGCCTTATATATGCTATTTCATCTATCTTGATTGAAGCAGCGCATAATCTAAACAAAAGTTCAAGTATTTCTCTGCTTCAAGAAGAAACAGGAAACTTGTAATTTCCTGAGTAGAAAATGGGGTTTACGTGAACTATAAACTGATACTGTGGTATTATGTCAGTTGTCAGCATAGTTAGCTTAGTCACTTTTGGAAACCTAACTCTAATGGAAGGTGGGCCAGTGGAAAGTGGCCAAAATAGAAATGTTGCTTTATCACGATCATGGCAGAGCCTAGGCTCTGTTAGTCCACAGTGTATTGTTAGGTTTTCCACAGTATCAGCCACAGGAACACGGATGGATGGGACATAGGAAAAGAGGACCAGGCAAGGAAATGCATAAAGAAATTAGTCTTTTCCAGTGCAGTCATTCATCTAGGGCTCAATGGTCCACAGGGGTCTTGGTCTTCTGTATTTAAGCCAATAGGTGTGGTATTATAAAAAGATTTTGCTGCCTAACAAATGGAAACAGAATACTCTTCATTTGTCCTCATGCCTCATCTGACTCCAGACAGATAGGTATTAGAAATACCTCCAATGATCTTGGCCTGCCTCCTCCAACAGGTACATAAAATAGGAAACAAACTATAAGCCAAACCTGGACTTGGTAGTGGTGAGAAACCAGAAAGCTGGAGAATAAAGTTTGCCTGACAGCAAATGCTCCTTACAATGTTTCAATTCAAAACTGAACCTTGGGCCAGCGGAGCAAGGTATGGGAACTAAACCTGATAGTCTACATCATGCTACGGCTTGAAGAAGGATAAAGAGCTGCCATTTTCTTCCTTCAAACATGCTGACTTGAAATCCCCCAACCTTGAGCAAGAGTGGATATGAAACTTTTCTGGAAACAACATGCCCCATATAGCAACTCAAGAGCACACAGATGGAGAACAAGCAGATATGAGTTCACAAGTATCACCGAAAACATGGCAAGTCACAAGACTGAACATCAGCACAAACAGTGAACCGCTGAGTAGGCCCACAAAGAAATTTTGGGGATCAAACTGTTAGATATAGACACTGGAGAATTGCAATATAGAATAACTATGCAAAATACGATGAAATAAAAATAATAAATATGAGGTAGCATTTAGAGATTACCAAGAAAGAACAGACCAGGCAGATATCTATCTATCTATCTATCTATCTATCTATCTATCTATCTATCTATCTATCTACCTACCTACCTATAGATAGATATACATATATATGTACAAATATATTTTGTACATTTTGTATATTTTGATATGTATATATGTATCTATCCATAGACAGACATACACACACACATATACACATAAATATATATGTATAAAATAGAACTTCCAGGCCGAGTGTGGTAGCACTTTGGGAGGCCAAGGCAGGTGGATGCCCGAGCTCAGGAGTTCGAGATCAGTTTGGGCAACAAGGTGAAACTCCATCTCTATTAAAAATACAAAAAATTAGCAGAGTGTGGTGGCGTGTGCCTGCAATCCCAGCTACTTGGAAGGCTGAGGGAGGAGAATTGCTTGAACCCGGGAGGCAGAGGTTGCAGTGAACTGAGATCGCGCCATTGCACTTAGCCTGGGTGACAGAGCAGGTCTCCATCTTAAAAATCAACAACAACAACAACAAAAATAGAACTTCCAAAAATGAAAAGTATAACTGTTTAAGAATTTTTTAAAAGTCTCAGTGGGAAGATTAAACAGAAGAGGAAACTGAAGAGGGAATTATTGAACGTCAAGTTGTCTCTGAAGAAATGAAGCAGAATGCAGTACGGGGGCAGAGTGAGAAAAAAGAGGAAACCATGTCATGATTACTTAAAATGTCTAATGTCCACTTATTGGAGTTTCAGAAGAAGGAGGCAATATTTAAACAGAAAATGATGGTTCAAAACCACTGAAATTTCTCTTTATATTGTTTAAATTAATTTCATTTTGGAATCGAAAATATGAACGCACTGAGTTAAACACAAAAACACAATGGAAAAATTATTCATCAATTTAAGGATGGCAGTATTTTTCTCAAAAAATCACTTGCCCACCGTATAAAGATTAACATGTAAGTAGTTTTTAAAAATAAATGGTGGTTAGCAAGGAAGATCACTGTGAATGTTTTAAGTAATATTTCTATATTATTTTTAATAGCAATAATTCTGGAGGAATTACTATCTAGCCTTTCATTTCTGGTACTCTAAAGGAAAGGCATCTATCACAGTAAAATTGTTGGAATGATTTTTTGTTGTTGTTCATTAGAGAGCACTATTCTTACTCATTAAAAATGTTCTCTATTTTTACGATCTCTCTTTGTGGTATTATACCTCTTTATTCCACATAAACAGACATTTGGTCCAGTATTATTTACCAAAGCATTTGATGCTGTCAGCAGAAATGGGATTTATAAGCAAACATGAAGCTCCCCTACATTGTAAGACGTCTTAAAGATACTCTCCGTTCAAAGTAACTCACATTTGGTTCATTCTTTGTTTCCAACAAAAGAAATGAGAATGGTATAAACTCAGATTATTTCAGTCATGCACTTTTCTAAAATAAAGATATTTTAGATCCTAAATAATTTAAGTCCTGCTGATGACTTTTATAATTATGCAAAGTTTTCAACAGTCTTTTAACCTTTTTTGTAAGGTGACAATTGTTGCTGATACGACCAATGTAACATTTACTAAAATGAGGCATTATCAAAATTACACACAATTCTGTAGATACAATTGGGTTAATTACAGTAAAAATAAGCCAGATTATAAGGAGAAACATAGAGCAAATATATTTTTTTAAGAAAAAAATATGTACTTAAGCTTTAATTCTTTATTATAGACACTCAAAAGTATCTGCCAAACTATCAAATCATTGAAAATTAGTAATTAATACCACTTAAAATATATTACTTAGAGCAAATTATGATTAGCGTTTTTTTAGATATCTCAAAGAAAACTGAATCATTGTAGCTCTGACCTGCCAACTAAATGGACAAAACAACCAACAATTACTAAATGCTTATTATTTACTATGTACCAGGAAATTTTACAAACATATTAAATATATGAATTCTTTTGTCTTTTACAAACCCATGAAGAAAATATTACCATTATATGCACTTTAAGAAAATTGTGATGTAGTGAAGTGAAACATTTGGTTCCATCAGTAATTTTATTTGTATTTCTAACAGATCTAAAAGGTCACTTACCACTGTTCCATAGTTTTGACTCACATGCTTACCCATTTTTATAACTCCAAGAAAGATATTTATGTGTTCTGATTACGAATTTCCTCATTATACCTCTCTCACTTTTTATATTTTTTCATAAAGGAGATTATTGCATGAGCTGATTCTGATAAAGACTTCATTCAGTGCCTTCCTCCTAAAAAGTAACTGCTCCATTAGTGCCTGTGATGTTGATGATAATGAGGATGGTGATGGCAAAAATTTGGATAACATAGCATTTTTTAAGCCCTAAGTAAGGTTACACACACACACACACACACACTTTTTTTTTTTTTTTCGAGGCCTGGTCTCACTCTGTCACTCAGGCCAGAGTGCAGTGGTGTGATCCTTGCAACTTTGACCTCCTGGGCTAAAGCAATTCTCCTGACTCAGCCTCCCAAGTAACTGGGACTACAAGCATGCATCACCATGGCCAGCTAATTTTTTATGTTTTGGAGAAATAGGATCTTGCTTTTGCCCAGGTTGGTCTCAAACTCCTGGTTTCAAGCAATCCTCACACCTTGGCTTCCCAAAGCACTGGGATTACAGGCATGAGCCACCATGCCTGACCACAGTTCTAATGATTTTTAAGCTTCAGGTAGACTCTCTACAAATGAATTCCTGGAATTCTATTAGCAGTAAGTCACCTTTTTATTCCCTTGAGTACAGAATGTGTGCTAATGTGTGCAGGATGGATGAGTAAAGGATACATAAAGAGCTGCTGTACTGCAGGTAAAATAAAATTACTTTAGACACGGTAGCCAAAAGAAGCCCCAGAAGGCTACAAGGCAACACACATTGTCAGCTTTCATAAGAACCCAAATTTAATGGATGCAAAGTAGCTGGGGCCAAGCAGTAGCAGGAAGAACAACATGGCCCATAACCACTACAGAACTCCATGGTTCACTGTAGGTAAATCTTGGAGAGGAAGAGAAGGGTGACTGTCAGTATGAGTTTAGAGACAAAGTAAAATCAGTCATCCTTTGTATGCAACTGGACACAACTGTCTGTCATCTTTGTGGGCCTTTTAAATTCTCCCTGCACATACTGATAGCAATATTATCTATAGGATGCTATCTGAAAATGAAGGACAATGGTATGTATATCAGTCCTTCTAGTTTATGCCATCATTTAGGACATTTTTTAAAAAATTATTAAACTCACCAATATTCTTCAAGTGCCCAAAAGAGAAAGGAAGCCACTGTAGCCTATACAACACTGGAAAGATAAGACTATTCTTGATTATATAACAGAGTGTAATGAAAGACAAGAGACTTAACTGTTTAAGGAAGAATATAAATTATATTTGCAACTCTAATAAGATTGTGGTCACATTCATACCATAATAAAAGATGACATCTCACTTTGCCCAAAAGTTGTGTTGTGCTTGTGAACAGTTGTTGAAATCAACTTATTTCTATGCAAATGTACAATTGCATTCTGACAGGCACTGCTTCTCCTTGAACTGGGAAATAACATCCTTGCTAAATTTAAGGCCCCACAAGGAGAGGAGACTAAAACTAGATTATGACTGAGGAGAGGTGATCGAATCTGCTTTAATTGTCAGAGCATCAAAGGAAAAGATATGCCCAGCTTTAGAAGAATCCCTAAATCATGCTAATAGTTAAGTCACCAGTGGTAGTACGCATACATCCAATGTCATCTATTTGTTCTGTGACAAATCTTATAAGAGAGAAGACAAAATTAAATGATGTGGATAATGTGACAATAATGCCTATTCATTTTTTATGAGTTTTTTCCTTCAGTGGGAAATGTCTTCATTTATATGACAGAGAAGGTCCTTGTTTTCCTCTGACTAGAGGTTCTGGCCAATTCTCTGCTCAAGTGCTTTTAACTTCTGATTAATTGGCAATTGGACAAAATTATACTTTCAATTGTACTCTAGGCTCTCTATATCAATTTAAGATGAACTGTCTTCAAAACAAACATTGAAAGCAACACACACAAAAAATGCTTTATGTTATATAAAAGCTCTTTTTCTCTGTAAATGTAACAGCCGTATTAACCATAAAAAGGAAATACAAGGACTGTAACAATTTGTCTTGCAATGGTCTATTCAAAATTCCACTGAAAGCCAGATAAAGAAGTTGTCTGTGGTTTCAGGCCCTGGGAGGCACTGGCATGTTTCATAATGACACTTGCCGGCAGTTCATTGTTTCTGCTGAGGAAGTGGTGGCCTCCCAGCAAGCCAAAGGAATTTGTTGCCTTTCTGGCTTTTCAGTTCTCTACCCTCTGGTCACACATCTCTCTTTTACCAAAATTGATATAGTAACAAGTCTTCATATTTTATAAAAGCCTCAGACTAACAAAGCTAGAAATAAATATCCTAAGATTGTCTTGATTACTAAAGATTGCTTAAAATATGTTGAATACACTTGAATAGAAATACGCATTAAAGCATTTCTTAAATTAGGAAGTAGTTATGTATTAACAATTCATTCATGGATTCAGACATAATTCCGTAATTGTATTGTATTTATTTTGCAAAAATTGTAGGGGCAAAAGATGATCTTCTGATTTTAGGTGTGTGTGTAACCATGGGCAAATACATTTCCATATTTTAATTATTTATTTGTAAGATGAATATATTTAAATCACCACAATGTCTCTCTCCAGTTCTACAAAAACCAGCTCTGTGCTATTGTTCATTTTTTAAAAAAAAGCCAAATACTTAACCCAAAGTGATGAGTTAGAAACGATAAGCCTAATGGTTCTATTCATGATAGTAAGATAATTAAACAATTTAAAAATTAATGCTAAACTTGCAAGAAATATTTTGGAAAAAATATGGAAAGATAAAACTGTTCAAACAGAGACTGCATTAATAGAGATATATCCCATGTGCTTAAATGAGATTAAATATTACCAAGATGCAAATACATGTAATGTTTTTCTAATCAGATTAGAAATGAGACGTCTTGTGTGTTCTATTTTCATTAAACCTCTATGACATTATCATAAACTTATCTAGAATAACTATAAACTATTCAAAAATACTCTTAAAATAAAAAATGAGAAAAGACTTTATTTACTTGATATTATTTGCTCAGAAATAGACAAGAAATACAATGGTTTAGAACAGAAATCTAGAAACTGTTTGAGGAAGAATTTGGTATACGATACGAAACACATAAAATCACTGGGGAAAAGAATGAATGCTTTATAATTGGCATTGTAATAGTTGGCTAACCAATACCTTAACTAGGTAACTCCAAATAAAATATATTTTCTTAACTATTAGATAATTCTGTCAATTTTACTTTGCAATATTTTTATAAATCTAAGCAATCACTTTTAATAGTTCATTGAATCTTGAATGCTCTAGCCTTTAAACATAGATCTTTCTCTAGGTATTTATTTTTTATATAGCTAAAGCTTCAATTTCAGAAAAACCTATATCAAGGACTGCTACATATAAAAAAGAAAAATATGTTTATAATTTAAATTTAAATGTATAATTTATTCTCTGTTTAAACACACTAGCCATATAGAGTTCTATCTTTTTAATTTATTTAATACTGTTTTGATTTTTCTTAGAACATTTTATTATTCTATAGTTAAATATGCATTTAAGAATGTCTTTAAAAAATCATGAGTTAATTCCTCAATATTTTCATATTTTCACAAAAAAAGTATTCACTGAGATGACATATTGTTCAGATACTTTAATTACCATGTTGTTTTGTTCAATGATATATTTTAGATTCATATATTTTTCTTTTTTTTGCACAAGATGTTTGGTTTGAATTAAGTCTGTAAACTAAAAATTATCTGAGGCAGGCCTCAGTCAATTTAGAAGTTTAATTTGTCAAGTTAAGGATGTTCCTAGAATTAAAAAACACAGATTCACAAAAACAGTCTGTCATTTGTGCCTTTCTCCAACGATGATTTTGAGAGGTTCAATATTTAAAGCGAAAAAGCAGGCTAGAGAGGAAAGTGGGGGGCGAGTATGGTAACACACAAGTTGCAAGAGAAAATGAACAGGTAAAGGAATAGTCATTTATGCATTCCTCTCCCGCTCAGTCAATCTACACTTTACATAAGATAACAGTGAACACAGAATGGAGATATTTAATCTTTTATCTGTAACTATCTGCTTCGGGAACAAAAGGAAAGGCAGATTCTTTCATGACTCAGCTTTCAGCTTCATTTTTTCTTTCAGTAAAGTGAATTGCGGTCCTGAGTTTTTATTTTCTTTTTCCAATACTTACTTGTTTACTGGATTCAAGTAGCCATGGCTGATATTTGAGTTTTGTCATAAAAGCGACCTCCTTGGTTATACAAATAAATGACGACATTTCTAGAAAAGCTTCTTAAAAATGGGTGAAAGCCAATCCCTCAAGCGTGCAAACTAAGTCCTGCTCAGTTTGCAGTTCTATCTGGATAAGTTTTCCAGGATACATCATCAACTCACTTATTAGGTTCCAGTTGGATTTGGAGCCCTAGTTTTGATAACCAATGACCTGAAAGGTTTTTCACTTTCAGTCTTGGAAGATTTCCCTCAAATATTTGCAACTGAGATTTTGGCATGTCTGCAAATCTGACATTCCATGGACTCTAATTCTTTCATCTTACTCCAGAAGCTGGAGTTTTGCTATATGTTACACTTAAAATAAAAGAAAAAGTATCACCCTGATGTTTCTGCTTGCAGCAAATGCATTTTCACATAGCTCTTGGTGGTTCACTATATTCCTATAAGGATACCTGGTTCTTCATTTTGAGGCTGCCTTCTATTGCTTTTCCTTGATTTGGTGGCATGTACCTTTGGAGAACAGGTGACTTTCATCATCTGGTCAGAAAAGGAGAAAGAGGATTTCAGAGTAAGTCTTAATCAGGAATTTATTTCATCAGTTGTAACCAGCTCCCATGGATTGAGTCATTAATCCATCGAATATGTGCTGTAGCCAGGTCCCAAGTATCAAGTTCTAAGTGTTGTAACAGTTTTTCCTTCGCGAATAACAATACATCCAATTCTGCTCAGGCTCTACCAGTCTTTAGTGGATAATCCAGATTTAGGGTGTGGCAATTTCCAGAATGGTCTGCTCTTATATTTACAGTGACCATCACTGGAAAGTCTTAAACATGACAACAAAAGTGCAAATGCAAGTAAATATCTATTACTTCAATTATAATTAGCACTTTTAAAATGCCAAGCCATTTTACTTCAAATTCTGCTGGTAAGATGCAGTGATCATTATTAAAGATTAAGACTGGATAAAGATACTGTATCTGAATCTTCATAAGTACATCTATGTGAGCAACAGAGACAAACACCGGAAAAAGCTAAGCCTTTTCTAAGGGAAAAGAAACCCTGGCAGTAAGATTTGGGGTACTTACAGTCCCAGTAGCAAGACTATCTCTTGTATAGAGACACACATAGGGTATAATCCACTTTGACTATGGCCTATCCTGTTGGTCATGTCATTCCCATTGTTAACTAGGGCATCTATTTAATGAGATGCCATTTATCACTTGATCCATGTAACGTCCCTCTTTCTAAATCTGTTTCACCAAGGGATTTCTATAACCTTCTGGTACAGAGAAAATGTACTGCTCATGCTGACTGAATGATTTCCATCTTTGTGACAATTGCATTTGTCATTATGAATTAGTGAAATGACTTTAGGCTGTTCAACAAATCAACTATTGTAAATCATCGCATTGCTCTGTGCCTTATTTTCTACTCCTTTAAAGAGGTAACTACTAATGGTATCTTCTTCCTACAAATGTGGTAAAGGTTAAATGAAACCATTTGCTGTCACAAGGTTTTCAAAAGTTTATACTCCAAGACAGAAATAAGTTTTGTTAGTGACGACTTCTATAAATGTGTATTGCTCAATCCATCTAAGCGTTGGATTCTTGTCTGCAATATTCAGGTCTGATCCATCATGTCTATCAATATTGAATAAAAATATTTCAAAGCTTTGCAATTACCATAACAAGAGAAACAAGACTGAATGTATGTGTTTTATTATATATAACACAGTCATAACTCTCTCCAACAATGTTAGTTTACTTTTTTTCTAATATTACATTTTTTTCTTTTTTTTACTGCATTTGTGAGGCTCTCAGAGACAATGAATAGAAGAAATGAGAACATGCATTCCTGTATTATTCCCACTCTTAGCAGGTGGCTTTCCATATTTCATTTCAAATGTGATATCTGCTGATGATTTTTTGTTGATACTATCTACTGTGTTAATAAAGCCATCATTTATTCCCAATTGAACCATGGACACATTTTTGTTCTTTACAGGTTTGGGACAGACTATATGTACACTTTTGTTCTTTACAGATTGGGGACAGATTTAAAAAAAATGCCTTTTTACCTAAATAAACCTACATTATCCATTAATAGGAGGTAAAGAACATTTTATTTTTTCACAGCCTTCCTCTATAAGGCATGGAATTAAACTTCTCAATTCACCAAAAAGTCTTGTCCATACCATGGTTGCTTTATAATTACTTTTGCCAAATAACAAGTGAGCACAGGATACACTTTCCAAATATTTCCTTTAGGACATCATGCAATGTTTCACACATCATTACTTTTCTTAAAATCTTAGACTTTTCAATAAAATGTTGAGGTATTTTGTGTTTATTAAAAACAAGGGATCAAAAACAGTTGTGTCCATTATATCTTCTGAAAATTGTCCCTACCAATAAGGACCCATATCTTCTATAGAGATGATGGCATTGGTATACAGAAAGAACTGAACTGCCGGGCTATTGGCATACTCAGAGGGTCAGTTTCCCCAGAATAATCAGCTCTGAGGGTAACACCTGTACATAGGCATCTAAGAAGAATGATCTCTTGCTTGCAGGCAGTAGTATTAGTTATCACTTTTATAAACACACTGCAAGTGACTTTTTAAAAAGCAGATAAAAACGGTGTTATATGTACAGTAAGAGAAATCAAAATGAAAAATCCACCAATTGATAATGTTTTAACCCTTATTCTTTCTTCCTAACTGAAAGCAGTCCATGACATTAAAGAAAATAGTTATTATATTTTCAACAAGAGGTAATTTGATCTAAATTTATTTAGAATGGAGAGATTTTATTTTTTGCTTTAATTTGAAAACATCTAAGAACATTTGTAGTCATTGTCAATGATTTGGTTAATTATACTTTTATTACCAGTATAACTGGTGATTAGAGGAGTCTCAGCTCCTTATAGATATAAAAGAAAAGGTTCTATTATTTCTCAGTCACTGGATTTAAATGTACAATGTTGAAATTTGCTTTGTTGTTGGGTAGTAGGTCTCTTAAGAGCATATAGTTTCAATTTTATAATATTCCATAGTTTTATGTTCCTTAGCTTGAATTCTGGAAATCTCATACCATAAACCTTACCATTTCCCCAGTGCAGGCTGGATTTGTGGCTCTAGGAGCTTGGAGCAGGAAGCTGGCCACGTTCTCACACTCTTCCTCCTCTAATACATGAGGGCCATGGTCCAAGGGAACCAGAACTGAGAATGAGGGCTGGACAGAAGGAACGAACACGCTTGTGGCCAACACACCCTGGCTCTGTTGGAGAGCTGGAGTGGCAATTATACTGAATCCCAGCTGGAGTTGCCAACTCACCTGGAGACAGGCTTAGGGAGCCAGGAAGGAACCTACTGTATGTTACCAAAGGTGGTCGATTTAGAGACCCAGAGGTGGCAGCTGTGTGATTTGGCCTTTTGGTTTTTTTTTTTTTTTTTGAGACAGAGTCTGGCCCTGTCTCCCAGGCTGGAGCGCAGTGGCCGGATCTCAGCTCACTGCAAGCTCCGCCTCCCGGGTTCACGCCATTCTCCTGCCTCAGCCTCCCGAGTAGCTGGGACTACAGGCGCCCGCCACGTTGCCCGGCTAGTTTTTTGTATTTTTTAGTAGAGACGGGGTTTCACCGTGTTAGCCAGGATGGTCTCGATTTCCTGACCTCGTGATCCGCCCGTCTCGGCCTCTCAAAGTGCTGGGATTACAGGCTTGAGCCACCGCGCCCGGCTGGCCTTTTGGTCTTTTTATTTCTTTTATCTGGGAATAAGAAGTTTGGCAGGTACTACTATATATTCCACTTATTTTGTCTTCAGCATATCTTACCAGCTACTAAATTACTCTCTATATAATACATCTCATGAATCCTTTCCATATGCACATCGTAGTTTATTTACTTACCATCTCTACATAATACTTTATTTCATCCTGGTTTGTTTTCCTGTTTTCTGTAGTAGAATTGCATTTTCTCAAATAACATAGAAAACTCATATTAGCGGTATGAAGGCAAAAAGGAAGAGGATTGATATAAACTGTAACTTAATATTTATCAAGTTTCAAACACTGTTAATAGGCACACTGTGTCTGCCAGCTCAGTTCTGTCTTGCCACTAGGGGCATAGGGGTATCCCCATTGCAGAGATGAAGCTTAAAGATCAGAGAAGGTAGGTAATTTGTTCAATGTCATGCAGCTATGCTATTGCGGAACCTGGATGAAATCCAAATCTCTCTGCAGCATAGTCTCAACAAGCTGCTGCTTGAAACACTAGTTACTGGATAGGAATGTGTGTGTGTGTGTGTGTGTGTGTGTGTGTGTGTGTGTGTGTGTTTTGTTTTGTTTTGCCTGGAATAACAAACAGTGATTAAGTAAGGGTAAAAACATCTCGGAACAGTACAATGTTGCTCCAGGTCCTTCAGAAAATTTTTAATGTATAAATGTTTTATTGTATCCCACGAAAAGTAAAACAGACAATTCTCTTTCTCACTCTCTTCATACCGTGATTGTATAATTACATATATTTGGTTAGATTTATTTCTAGATATTTAGATTTTCTGATTACTCTTGTAAGTAGTGCTTTTTGAAAAAAATATATAAATATGTAAGACAAATGTATTTAATGTAAAAATAAATATGTATAGACATATACATATATATAACAGCTCTTGGTTTCTGGCATATCCATGATGTTTTTAACGAGAAATTTAAAATATCACTCTCTAATACCCTTTGCCATCTTCTAAGAATTTCTCCTGTAAAACATATTTTGAATTTGAACTCTCCTAATTAGGTGCCAAAAGTTTATTCAAGGGATATTTACTTCTGATTATTATATTAAATATTATAAGATGATTACATACATTTAAATTGAAGAACACTTTATTAACTTACATCTTTTAAGTTAAGACAATAATCAAATGTTTCTCCCATGATTATAATTAACACCATCAAATGCAATAGCAGTTGCCAACTATATGCCTGGAATTACAACATTACCTATCATTTACTACAATGCTCTTCACAATGAAATGTATAACCAGTATTAAATTTTTTGACACATTGTTTTCACTATTCTATCAACATCATATGAAATCTCAACAAAATACACGTTTGAATACACTTAAATTCCAAGGACCAGTAAAACAGTGGAAGAGCAATAAAATTTGATTTTATTATACTGGAAATATAAAATAGGTCAATAAACATTTTTTGCTTACTTATAAAAAAATTACCAATTTATTGCTAGTTATTCTCAGTTTCCTTTCAACATAGCCTTGCTAGGGAAAGGCAGTGAACTTAACTGCCTGTTAATGGCTCTGGAAACATGTAACTTAGTCATTGGGTTGCAGAATGATCCATGTTTTTTCCAGGGCATAAGCTATAACTTGGGAGTGAATTTATCAGTTTTGGACGGTCTTTTAACTCTTTTAGAAGGCTAGAGAGTATGAGTGCACAGTTGCAGAATTTCTTCAATGACAATTACATGCTTGAAAAATCAAGCTCAATTATTAATTTGGAAAACGTTTTCAAGTAAGTATATATCTACAATTTAGTGAAAAGTACTTCAGCATCTTTCAAATTCTCATATATTTTCTATTAGAAATAGGCTAATATATCTATAGCTAAACTAAGTTATTAAACAACATGTAACATAAAATTGATTCTAGCGCTTCATTTGGATGCAGTTATTTTGGAGGTAGAATAGACTAGAATACCTGAAGTGTACTTTATATTGAGTTTGATTATTTTTATATGCATGGAAGACTCTTGGCAGAGTTAAATCTATTTTGTAACGTAATGGTTCTAAGGAAACTGAGAATAGCACTTGATTAATTGAATGTTCAAATGATGAAGGGTATTTATAATTTTGTAACATTGAGAACACTTCAAATTGTTCATGGTGACCAGAGATCCTATCCTGTAGAATAATTTAAGCATCTAGGCAATAATATGTTGCCTCCACTTCACAATTATTCAGAGAGAAAGCAAGGAATTTGGCAGAATATGCAATCTTATGAATGTGTGTCCAGGTCCTACTTTCACAAAGAATTTCTAGCTTCTAGAGAATTACAAAGCAGAAATCACTGAAAAGTATTTTGTATAACTTGATATGCTCAGTTGTTCTCCCACCTCTTATTTATTATATATTTAAATCATGTATAGTTAATTCATTTCATAGTTCCAAGTGAATTTTTTAAAAATAAAATGAAACACTTGTGCTTTTGACAAGTGATTGAAAAAGACTCCAATTGCAAAATATAATGGCATTTGTTGGTTTAACCCAAAGCTATAATGTGTCAGGCTGGGTTTTGACATAGTTCAATCATACTTGTAAATGAGATATTATAAATGCAACTATTAATATTTGATATTCACATTGCAAACAGATGAAACTGGCTTTCATAAATAAAATAAAAATTTTTGTGTGTGTGTTGGATTCACCCAGAAAACACGGAATCCAATGCATCCTTTCTCTTTTGGTCTCCTTCTCTACGTTTCCCAGGTTTCAGACATCTTCACCATCCCATTATTTGCTGTAGAGGCCTTTTACAAGTAAATACACAACCACACTGGTGATTAGAATTTAATGACTACTGTTTTTACATATTCATGTCCTCTTCACAATCTACTGATTACGGACAAACATTATTCCCTTCCTTCTTTAAGGCTTGGTTAGCCTGCTATGATTTAATGTACTCTTAGAAGTCAAAATCGTCTGATTTCAAGATGATTTTCTTTGCTATAAATTTCAGCAATCTATTTTGACACTCAAAGACAAGATACGATTCATCCTCAAAGTGTCTCAACTTAAAGGTCTACTTTGATTGGAAGAAGGGTCAGGGTATTAACCAAAAACAAAAACACCCAGTAATTTAAATGAATTCATTAGTATAACAATATGTTATTAAACATTTATTAAGACAGAATTGAATGTGATAAGAAATAAAGTAAAAAGCTAAGAGCAAAACATTATTAGTGGAGAAATATATCTTTCGTCTCTCTCTCACTTTCCATGTATGTGTGGTGCATGGGTGCATGTGTGTGTGTGTGTGTGTGTGTGTGTGTGTGATGTAACTACTTGATCTGCTTGAATAGTCTATTAAAACATAATTTACATAAAATTATCATTGACATCATCTCCCCAATATTTACAAGACATAAAACTTCAATAACTACGTATTTTTTGAACCATAATTGTTTAGAAGGAATCAAAGGAATTGTTGGAGGAGTAAATAAACAGATTCTTTAGTCTATGAAAGAAGTTCCAAGTTTCACCTTTTCTTTCACAGTTGTCGTCATAAATAATTTGTCCTACCAGTTTTCCAAACAATATTAAACTGAAATTGCTTTTGATGAATGAGATAAGAAATCACCTTAATTTCCCTAGGTTACTCTGTTTTTTTTGTTTGTTTGTTTTCACTGCTAAATTAGACTGAAGCTTTTGAGCCATCTGAACTTCACATTTTCCTGACATAATATCTGATTAGCCACTGTGTTATTCTTATGCTTCTCAGAAGAATGTGACTTCATGCAAGAAATCTCTTATCAAATCTTTTCTTTGAAAATAAATATGAGTGTAGGTTTTCAAAACTATGTTTCCATTTTTTCCTGTTTATTAAAACCAAGGAAATTAGAAAGATGTTTTAAGGGGGAAGAAAATATTATCTTGCTGCCAAAGAAGTCATGATAAATGGCTTTCAAGTGATTAAATAACTTATCTTCTGAAACTTGAGGAAGGAAGTTATAAACAGATATGAATACATATCCTATGTGTACTCATACCATATATAGTGGTGAAGGG
Source organism: Colobus angolensis palliatus (assembly GCF_000951035.1). NCBI lineage: Eukaryota > Metazoa > Chordata > Mammalia > Primates > Cercopithecidae > Colobus > Colobus angolensis. The sequence goes on along the minus strand of NW_012114488.1, from coordinate 2,695,398 downwards.
AGTGTGAGTAAGATATTAGTTCATACTATTAGTGTACAGATTAAGGAGTAGATAAGCACATGTTTTGAAAATGAAGAAGGCAATGGAACTTGAGACTGTGCATAACACTGATATTTTAATGAATATTATTAACATAATCCACTTAAAATTTCAAATAGTAAACATATCTAATTCTGATATATTAACATATTTATAAAGTTTTAAATATTATACTATAAAAAGTAAAATCGTAGAAATGTAATACTACATCTAAGGGTGTATGTATTATATATGGATAAAATATATGCATTGTATATACACACACATACATATAATGACCCCCCAATGTAGAAATAATGATGGAAAAATAAATTCCACAATACAAAAATTTAAAACACTATACAGCTTCAAACTGTTTTAAACGCTACAAAGGCACTTGATATATTGTACACAACATTCTACAAATGGATGTAGAAAAGTGTCTGGAAATTTATGACCCAAATTATTAAAAGTGATTACTCTGAGTGGAGGTATTATAAATAAGCTTTCTCTATTTTAAAAAATAATTTTAAAATAAAGTTACATTGACATAAATCTAATTAGATTATTAATGTATTTAATTAAATGCATAAATGGTACTTATAAACCTGGATATGAAGGTGAACAGAGAAGCAATTTGTTACATATATCTTGCCTTCAAGAATTTGATAAACAGAGGAGCAAAGTGCTGATTTTTAAGCATTTCCCTAAGTGTACAGGTCTAGAAAAAAATCTGAAAGTCCTTTTGCTAAAGTTTTATTCATATTAATGAACGTGTGATTAAAACATAATTATGCATTATTTAACAATGGGGACACATTCTGAGAAATGTGTTGTTCGGAAATTCTGTCATTGTGTGACGATCCTAGAGTGTATTCACACAAACCTAGATGAGATAGCCTACTACACATGCAGGCCATATGGCATAGCCTAGTGCTGCTAGGCTACAAGTCTGAATAGCATGTTACTGTCCTGATACTGTGGGCAATTGTAGGCAACGGTGTTTGTGTATTTAAACACATTTAAACATAGAAAAGGTACAGAAAAATATGATATGACAATTTTATGGGACCGCCATCATATATGCAGTTCATCATTGACCAAAAAGTCATTATACAATGCATGACTATAAAAATTAAAGAGCATTACAGTTTCTCTCAGGCTTTGAGTCTGAATGTAGGTGTAAGGTTATTAATATGCACAGAAACATTCATTTATGACATTGCTCATGCTCTCTGCAAGAAAAACAAAAGCCATCAATAGGTTTTTTTTATGAAGAGTGAGACTTGGTTAAAAATAAAAGCTCTTTTCGTAAGGAGAAAAAGTCAACCAACCTAGAAGTATTTTTTAATCAAATTTTTCTTTTCAAAACCAAAAGAGAAAATTATTATTTCATCCTGCTAAAGATCATGTATAGAATATGATGAAATATTTTCCAGTTGTCTTTGAGAACATACACATATTTTAAAATGTATGTTTTAAACAAGAATAGATGCTGAATAGATTTTCATTTAGTTTTGTTCACTTAAAATGCTTTCAATTCAATAAATTCTTTTATGTTATTTTCATTTTATGAATGAAGCAGCCCATCATAATTTATTTAGTCCACTCCCATCTGTTGGACTTTTGCCTCCCACTGATTCCTAATAACATCCTCATTATAATAAAAATCTTTGCACACAGTTTCACAAGAAAAACTCCAAAAAGTGGAATTATTGGCTAAAGGAGAACATAATATTAAGGGTTTTCATACTAGCAACTTTTAGCATTTTAAGAAAAGCAGAAATGAGAACATATCACTGTGGACTGAAATAGATTGTTTATATTTAGATCAAAAACAAGATCCTCTCACCTTGTGTCTACTCAGAAAATTACAAGATTGAGAAGCTGAATAATGATCTGTGTTGTAAAGAACAAGGTGATCATTTGATGAATGCAAGCAAAGAAGCAATTCTAGTCATGGAAGTAAATTGTAGAGCTAGATCACAACAGAACAAATTTAATGGAAAAACAAGAAAGAAACTATTATACGTGATGAAAGAGAAAACAGTTATGTAAAGTTATTTGTGACTGAATGAATGACAGAAAATGTTCAGAAAGATGAAAAATCATCAAATGTATAAAGTTCAACAGAAAGAAAATTAACCTGGAATTTAAAATTAATTTTTAAAATTCTAGACCTATAATTATTTATTATTATATCAAATTTAATTATTGCTAGGTTTTGGCCATGCAGGACTGCTTTAGATACAGGTTGCATTTTCATAATTTTACTGCAGTTATGGACTAAGACAAAAATGAATCATCGATTACCACGAAGTTTTCCATTTGCAAAATTCTGTATTTTTCTTGAAAATTTGAAGCCATTATAAGTCCTGCCTATAAAAGAAAACTCTTCTTTTGGGAACTTTTAATTAGTTTTGAGTCCAAATACGTGCTCCTTGGAAAAGAAGGTTTGAATTATCTTCCTTTTAGTCACAAACCCTTTATCTAATACATTGCTGTTGTCCAGGACTCATTAATTCTATTGTTCCCTTTGTTGTTAGTGCTCATTTCTTTGCTCATTTGAAATCAGAACAGGTTAGAAAGGTTGAAAACTTTTTCTTGAAATGTGTGTCCTGCAAATGAACAGCGTATAAGATAAAGTTGAACACCTGAGCATTTGATGTATTACATATCAGTAGTATCTGACAACCCTTACTCCCTGGTGATGCAATTGTTTTCTAATAATTTAGTCTCAGTCTATTAAAAGACGATTACAGATAATGCACACAGGCAAGTGGTGAAGGATGCCCAGAACAGCTTTTGTAGAGAGGTTATCAAAACACCATTCACCAAAAGGATTTTTGCATTGATTTTTTAAAAAATTATTTCAAAAACAGACAGATAGAATTTTAAAAGACTAAATATAACAAAAAGGATTTCCGCTCTGTTACTTTGTATAACCCATTTTTTACAAGCCATAAGGTAAAAGTTTAAATAGCTATTATTTCCCTTGTTCATTGCAACTAAATTCTTATTTTTTATTACTGCGTTTTCAAAAAAAAACTAATATATTTGAAAACACTGATATAATTTTATGGTTGTCCTGCTGATCTTTCACGTTGGATAATCTTATGAATAAGATATGATGCAATGTAAACGTAAGGGGCATGATCCTAACAATTGCCATCACTGACTGTTCAGACTGTTTTGTCATGACATCCTAGGACAAAATAAAGAAGTCTCTTGGGAAACTGAGTATATTAAGTTGAAATTACTGTTGTATTCACTCATTTCCCTCAACTTAGCCCATTGGAGGATTTTAAATACAGTAACAATCACACCAAATGACAGTGATTGTGTATATCATAGGAGAGTTCCTGAAATCCATGTTGATATCTTATTTAATACAGGAATAGGAGTAGGCATGCTGACAATCAAGAAAATTGGAGATAAGGACTTTACATTCATCAGTAAATGCAAAGACCCCAAGGTCTGCACCATTCTCCTCCAGGGGAATGGCAAATAGACTCTCTCTGAAACAGAACACAATTTCTATTTGCTGTGCAAGTTTACTGCAACTTTCTTTTCAACCCACATTTGGTGCCAGGGGGTGGGGCCTCTGAGATGGCTACGGTCCATGTCTTGACAGAAAAATCCAAGGTCATGACTGCTATGAACAACGGCCATACAGGGCTGTTACCCGGGTTGTAGAGGTCATCCTTCATACCGTAATCCAGAACTGTGGGGCTATTAACATCCATCTGCTTATTATTATAATACCTCCCTTCAGGCCAAGTACACCTAGGAGAACCATGAGACCTGGGGTGTAAGTGGTGAGACAAGTATTTTGGTGGAGATGAAGGAACTGGGCATATAGGAGCCATTGGCTGTGAAACTGCTGACATCTAGGGTAGCAATGGAGACTGTAGTTCTGCTCTTATGGATTGATGACATCACTGCAGGCCACAAAAAGAAGGGCAATGACCAGGGCCAGGAAGGTGAGGCTCCTGGTGGTAGCAAAGAGTGAGTGGTGGGTAAGTTGCCTTCTACACACAGAACCAGCAGAGCCTCCCCGTTTCCTGAGCCAGAGTACCAGGGACACTGTACACATCTTTGCAAGGGATTGGACTGAGAGGCAGCACTCAATCCCTTCTTGTCCCAACTCAGTTTTCAAGACACTGACATGTAATACTTCTCTATTGTAAAATTTCCATTTAATTTGCTTTTGATGATTAAATCTAACCCATTTGGGGAAAAAAAGGAACTATAGGTGCTTGATTGCCACGCTTACTGTGAAATTATGTAATATGGAATAATCACATGTAACATGCCCTGATCTATGTGACAGTAAGGTCTATTCATTATTACCTCATTTCCCTGTGCTCCCCAGATGGGACTATCTGAATCACTGGGAATTTTTTAAAAGGTGAATTTGTTTTTTCTAGAATGAGTTTAAAAATACCAGAGGCCTCTCTTCTTGATTTACTATAGATTGAACTGGGATTACATCTCTATCAGAAACGAACTTCTTGGAATAGTTAGACTATATAATTTTTGAGGGCAATACATAGAACATATGCTGTCATTGCAGGAGAACTTGAAAAGAATCAGACAGTGTGGTCCTCTGCCAGCCATGAAATCTCTCTAAACATCCATTTTTCTCCTTTTTAAAATGAAGAGGTCAGAGGAGGTCTTTAAGGAACACCTTCTACACTTCTAACAAACAAGAGAGACATCAAACAACCTTACTATCTGTAAGGATAGTGTTCTAGCCCATTCATGCTGCCATAACAAAGTATCTGAGACTGGGTAATTTAAAAACAGCAAAAATTTATTGCTCATATTTCTGGAGGCTGGAAAGTTCAAGATCAAGATGGCAGTGGCTTTGGTGTCTGGTGAGGGTGCAGTCTCTGCTTCCAAGAAGGTGTCTTCAACTCTGTGTTTCAGATGGCAGAAGGGCAGAAGAGTGATGAAAAGCTGCTTTGATGTCTTTTATAAGGTCACTAATGTTATTCACATGGGCTCTGATCTTATGACTTAACTATCTCTTAAAGGCTTCACCTCTGAATATTATCATATTGCTGATTAAGTTTCAACATGAATTTTAGGGGAACAGATTCAGACTTCTGCTGAAGTAGCAGACAGCAATAAGAAGAATAAATGGTAGAAAGTACAACAGTGTAATAGAAGTATATTTGATCATATCATCAACCAGCTCTATTTCTTTGGATTTAAATTTTGCAGAAGAGAAAATCTTTTTATTTTACTAGGTATTTCTGATGCATGTGTTATTCTTATTTCATGTGGTTTCTATATATCATAAAATTAAATGTTTTAAACCAAATCTGAAAGTTTAAAAGGTAATAATTTAATCTTTAGATGATTTAAATAATTAATAATAATAAATAATAATTTAATAATTTATATGATTTTGTGATATTTGATATGATTGGATATAATAATATATGATATTGATACTACAATTTGACTTAATTTTTCCTTTTTGTAGTCCTGTCCTGATCATTTTCTTTGACTGATTTTTTTTCTGATTTTTTGCCCTCTAATGTTTTGATAATATCTCTATTTTCCCTCATGCTATAATGCTGGTTTCACAGAAGATGAGATTATATACTTTTTGAATATTTTCCTTCCCAGGCGTGAAGACATGAAGGCACTGATTCAACTTGGTTATTTTCATTTTTACCATTGAGGAGTGTAACTTTTTTTTTTCTTATTCTTCTTTTTTCAGTAGGGAGCGTGTTTGTTTCTGTTATTTTACTATCTGAAAGATTTTAGGCTCTTCTTTTCTTTAGAAATTCTTGAATTTCACTGTGATTTGTCTGTGTTAGCCCTTTTCTATCCATCTGTCTCAGCTCTCAGTATGCCCTCTCAACCTGGAGACCATTTCTTCCTCTCAGGTTTCTATCCACACTTTCTTTCTTATGCTCTTATTTAAAAAACAACAATAATAACAAAAACTTTGGTTCTGTATTTTAGATAAGTCTCTTAGCTAAATATTTCCGTTCAGAAGTCCCCCTTTAGTAATTTGACCAAAGTAATTTGACCAAATTACCTTTAGTAATTTGACCAAAGTATTCTGTTTAATTTTTTAAATTAATGAAGGTGAGTAGATCTGATGGTTTGAACTTATCTACATGTACTACTAACTCTTTTTATTCTGGTGCTAATTATTGTTGAGTTTGGTGCTCTTGTCAGAAAGCTAGAAAGATCTCAAACTAACATCCTAACATTGCAATTAAAAGAGCTCAAGAAGCAAGAGCAACCCCATCCAAAAGCTGGCCGAAGACAGAAAATAACTAAGATCAGAGCAGAATTGAAGGAGATAGAGACATGAAAAAAACCTCCAAAACATCAATGAATCCAGGAGCTGTTTTTTTTTTTTTTGAAAAGATTAACAAAATAGACTGCTAGCTAGACTAACAAAGAAAAGAGAGAAGAATCAAAGAGACACAATAAAAAATGATAAAGGGGTATCACCACAGACCCCACAGAAATACAAACTACCATCAGAAAATACTATGAACATTTCTACACAAATAAGCTAGAAAATCTAGAAGATATGGATAAATTCCTGGACACATGCACCCTCCCAAGACTAAACCAGGAAGAAGTTGAATCCCTGAATAGATCAATAACAAACAACAAGTTCGGAAATTGGTGCAGTAATTAACAGCCTACCAAACAAAAAAGAAAAAAGCCCAGGACAAGAAGGATTCACAGCTGAATTCTACCAGAGGTACAAACAGGAGCTGGTACCATTCCTTCTGAAACTATCCCAAACAATTGAAAAGGAGGGTCTCCTCCCTTACTCATTTTATGAAGCAGCATCATCCTGATACCAAAACCTGGCAGAGACACAACAAAAAAGGACAACTTCAGGTCAATATCCCTGATGAACATCGATGTGAAAATCTTCAATAAAATACTGGCAAAACAAATCCAGCAGTACATCCAAAAATGTATCCACCATGATCAAGTCAGTGTCATCCCTGGAATGCAAGGCTGGTTCAACACACCCAAATCAATAAACATAATACATCACAGAAACAGAACCAAAGACAAAAACCACATGATTTTCTCAATAGATGCAGAAAAGGCCTTTGATAAAATTTAAGCTTTCTACATGTTAAAACTCTCAATAAACTACATATTGATGGATCATATCTCAAAATAATAAGGGCTGTTTATGGCAAACCCACAGCCAATATCACATTGAATGGGCAAAAACAGTTTAAGAAAAGGGTGCCCTCTCTCACCACTCCTGTTTAGCATTTCTTTTGATTAAATATTTAGTGAGCTGCTATTCATACATGAGAAACTTCATGTTCTTGATCAAGAAACTTTTATTCTCAGAAGGGACGTAGAATGTGCTGCTGAACCAAGTGTAACAATCCTTTAACTTTTCTCCATGTAGAATTGCTTTATTCCTTTCCTTCAGGCAGTCTCCATCTAGAGTACCAGATATAAAACACTGTGTACCTCTCTGGCTTTAGGGTCTAAAGACAGTGAAAACCCTAAGGACAGACATCATCAGAGCCAACTGCCTCATCCAAGCCAAAGCCAGGAAATAAAGATATGCCCAGCTACTCTCAGACCCCTTAAGAGATCACTGAGAGACCCTCTCCTGCTTTGTCCCTACTGACTCCATACTTGGCACACCTCCAGTATTGTTCCACTTCCACCCTAGATAGGTTATATATTTTGCATGATGTTTTCACCCCACCAATTATAGTCTTCTTTCCTTTTACCTGGAATTCAAAATTTATGATCCATTCATAGGATTCTTTTTCTCTTTAGCATTGTAAATTTAGAAATATTCCATGAAAATATATTTACTATTATTTTAAAGACTTTATGAGTGGAAAGGAGGCAGTTCCAATTTCTGTCCTCGGGGACAGAACCGGGATGTGGATTAACCTTCTCACTCAATTTTGATCCACTGCAGTATAGTTTTGTCAACATCTTTCCACATTGTCCCCAAATGGCGGTCTCATTCATCATCAATGCTCATCCCCAGGCTCCACACCCTATGAGCCTTGGTGTGTTTGTGTGGAATGAAAATAAAGTTTACATTTGAAATAATGAGAGAGCAAAGGGGATTTCAGAAAATAGCAAAATCCTGTAGTTTGTTGCATCAATAACAATTGTTTTGGATTTTTTTCTTTACTACATTTTATTTATAACACTGAATAAGCATAAAACACTACATATAACATATATGTTAATTAGTAAACATAATAATATAATATCTACCCATAAAACCAATATGTAGCCCAAGGAGTAAAACTTTAACAATAGCCTAGATTGGTATGCTTTTTTCCACTTCCAATATTGTTTATAAATTCCTTGTATCTATTTTTAAACTGATTCACTTATGTATGTAACTCTAAACATAAAATTTTTAAGCTATGCTTATTTTTGAGCTTTAAAATGTATTATACTGCAATTTGTCTTCTGCATCTGGCTTTTATCACATAATGCCATGTATCTAAAATTTATTCATGATACTGCATATAGCTCAAATTTGCTTATGTTCTATATTCTATTTCATAAATATACAACTGTTAATTCTCCAATATAAAGGTACTCAGTTATTATTGGGTATCTATCTTAATGCCCTGTACTATTTTGAACATTCTCATATACATTCCCTGGTGCATATAAGCAACAGATTCTCAAGGATATATCATAAGGGAGGAATTATTAGATGTTAGAGTACATTAACTGTAACAGGCTAAATCAGTATAACAGATAAGAGAAAACAAAAGTTCAAAGATTAAAGAGGTGTTTTTTTCTTAAGGATTATTGAGAGCACAAATTTAGTGGGCAAATGGATCTGATTCACGTGGTGATTCAAGAATCCACCCTTCCTCTGTTGCGTGGCTCCTCCAACTACTAATGTCTTACTGTGATCTACGCACATTTTCAGAAGGAGAAAGTCTGTGTAGAGATATGCTTTTGCTTTACAAGCCACAACCAGATTAGTACACATCACTTGTAGTCACATTACCTTGCCTAGGTGTAAATACATTGCCAAAATTAAGCATTAAGCGTGAGGGAGGCTTGGAAAGGCAGTCTATCTGTGTGCTCATGAAAAAGAGGATGGATTTTGTAGTCAGCCATTAATGTTTGCCACCCACTGGCCATCAAATGACTGCTGGCATTTTTCCCACCTTTAGAGTATACCCCCTTCCTCTGTGAAGAAGCTGACGTCCAATACAGACATTGTATTCGGCTCAAATTTACAGTCTCTGAGTGGGGTTCAGTCTTCCGCATCAGGTCTGCAAGTGGATCTCTATGGTTCAGAAACCGAATGAATTAAAGATCAGATTCTACCAATATAAATGATGACAAAGAACAAGATAGCAATGATAGCAGCAAAGTTTTTCAATTAGTAAAAGGAAAACAGGAATTACTCAGTAGAAATTGAAGCACACCAATAACGGAATACTGTTGGACAGAAATGGGAAGACATTCTTGTCTGTTAATGGAGAAAATACCTTGAACAGTGGAAATATATAATCCCTTGCTTTTATGGCTTTGACTTTGCCTTCTGAAATGTTCTTCCTTGGCCATAATCCTCTATCACCACTGTGAACATAGGGAAGTATGCCCTTCTTGGGGAGTAAGAATCTTTTGCAGCCTAATGCACGTGTGACCATCTGATGGGTTCTTCCTACCCACAATATAAACAACATCAAATCATACAGACCATGGCATTGCAATAAGAAAAGAGTTTAATTCATGCAAGGCTGGTTACACCATAAGAGAGTTGGAATTATTACTGAAATCAATATCTCTGAGCATTTGGGGGCTAGGATTCTTCACAAGTAGTTTGGGTGAAGGGGTGGGGGTTGCTGGGCAATAGGTGCTCACTGTTGACTTGTTGGGGGTGAAATCATAGGGGTGTGGGAAATGGTCCTCCTTCACACTGAGCCACTTCTGGGTGAGGCCACAGGAGACGTAGGTGGGTCCTGTGCCACCAACCTTTGCCACCCTCTGCCCCTGGCCATCAAATGACTATCTGAATTTTTTCACTTTTAAAATATATTCCCCTCCTGTGTGATGTCACTCAGTTTGCCAAAAGGAAAAGTCAAGCTTGTGAACTGAGTCACACAAAACCACTTCCCATTTTGTTCCTAAAAAGATAGCTACAAAGATAAGAGTTTACATACCCCCCTCACAATGTGCTCACCAGGAAATTCCCTGAGGGCCCCAAGATGGGTCCAGGTGGAGCCATCAGTCATCAGAAATGGAAAATCACTGAAAAAGTATCTCAAAATGCCAATCTTAGGTTCTACAATACTTATGCTGTCTGCAGGAGCAACAGGTGAAGCTGCATATCTTGTGACCTCTGGAATAATGGCTGGAATTTTGACTAATCTCTGGAATTAAGTCAACACCTTAGCAGAATTCAGGCTCCTCTATCCCCATAGCCTGGTGATCTTTCATTAGCTTTACAAAGGCAGCTGAGTCTGGGGGAAGGGCTGTTATCATTTAAACTATAAAATAAATGTCTCTGAAAGTCACCTTGGCCTAAGCCCAAGAACAACTAAGGGCAGCTTGAAGACCAAAGGCAGAATGGGGATTGGTCAGATCAGATCCCCCCATTGCTATAATTTTCTCACTGTTACAATTTTTGCAAAGGTGGCTTCACATATTTGGGATCTGAAGAGTCATAATAATTGTTGATTAGTCACAGACTTTTCAGGCCAAACTTGAGGTTTGATCAGTAATTCTCTCAAAAACACAGATTTCTGGAAAATTTCATTATAGTCATATCTGTGGGTTAATAATCACATCAAAATATTTTCTGGATATTGCACTTATTCCTGCTGTATTTCTTTACATTTTTCACTGCTCTGTCTCTCTCTCTCTCTCTCTCTCTCTCTCTCTCTCTCACATACACACACACACACACACACACACAGACACGATAGTGTATCTCTTGAGGCTATCTGAAACACTTGCCCTGGTAGGAAATGCACTTGCAATCTGCTTCCCAATTTTTAATGTCTTGAATTTATAAATTCTTTCTGTCACCTGTAAAACATTCAGTTTTTTCCAAAGCTCATTTCTATGTTTGTAGTACTTTGCTGTAAGCCTTAAGAAACACCACTGATACATATTGACATTCTGGATCTATACAAATGCTTCCCGTAGAACTGCAAGCTTAGTAGGCACATGGCTTGATTTGCATGTTTTCAAAGGTGACAGTTTGGCAAGTATTTTCTCTGACACAAGAAAGGCATATAACAGTACAACCTGCAATGCCGCAATATCTATGTACTTGCTGTAAGCTGCCTAACTGTTAAGACATTTCAGGATATTTTCAGTTATGCAGCAAGCCATTTTCTACAGCAATTGTTATATTGGTTATAACAGATTAAACTTATAAATAACACACAGGTTGACTCAAGTTGGAATAGCAGGGACTCCATTTATACTCCCATGTGACACAATAACAAAAAGACAAAATACATGAAACACTGGTATTGAAGACATTGGCCATTCAACAACAAAAAAACACGGATTCCTGAGGTACAGAATATAATGACATAACACCTAGGCACGCCCATCTTACTTGCTGGATAGAGTGTCCAGATCATGGCTTATGGAGAGGAAACCGAGGCAGAGCTTGGAGGAGGTAAAATCAGGAATCTGAAGAAGCCAAATTCTCTATCATACATTGGGTAGAATGCTAGAGGGAAAAAAGCCACACAGAAAGAGAACTCCTTAGATGTGCAGACTCCCTCTGAAGGATTCAATTAAGCACTTGTGAAAGAAAAATAAAAATCTCAGGACCCCAAATCACTACGCGGAAGAGAAAAGTCAAGCTTGGAAACTGAGTCACATAAAACCACTTCCCATTTTTTTCCCTAGATAGCTAAAAAGAAACAAGTTTACATACCTCCCTCACAATTTGCTCACTAGGAAATTCCCTGTGGTCCCCAAGATCTTTACCCTAAAACAGTTCTGTTGAATTTCACCCTGACAATATAAATTAACAGCTTATCCTCACAGGTATGGGACAAAGGACAGAACTCAAAATCACCCCTCTGCTCATCTGAGACAACTGCGTTTTTGTCTGCTTCCTCTCGTCTATGTTTAGCTTATGGAAAAATGCAGATTCACTGAGTATGAGAGGCATACATGATTGACTGACCCTCTCCTTTCAAATGTAAAATGTAGATTCAGTGAAAGCTGATCAAAGACTCAAAAGAATGCAGCTATGCAACCTCTTGCCCCTTTTATCTATCCTCCCTCTCCTTTTCTTCTTTTCCTTTCCTCTTTCCACCACTGCCCACCCTTTCCCCTTTAAATAGAGAAGTCCCCAGGCCTGTCTTTGGAAAAAGCTCAGATCACATATGTTCCTGTGGTTTTGTGTTCCTTTTTCCCAGTTTTAAAGGAAAACTTCAGACAAATTAAATTTAACAGAGTTTAATTATGCAAGGGAAAAAAAAATCATGAATCAGTCCCCAGAATCACAGCAGATTCAGAGGGACTTCAGGGATGTCTCATGGTCAGAAATAATTATAAACAAATAAAGGAAAGTGGTGTACAGAAATCGGAGGTGAGGTACAGAAACAGCTGGATTGGTTACAGCTTGGCATTTGCCTTATTTGAACACAGTATGAACACTCAGCAGTGTATAGGTGATTGACGCATGGCTGCTGGGATTGGCTAGGACTCAGCTATGGTTATGTGCACGTACTCTTGTTAGGTTTTCTCTCTTGTCTACCTATTATGTTAGGTTACGGTTTGTCCAAAAGGACTCAAATATAAAATTACAGAGTTCTTCTCTGGCCATATTTGGTTCTCTTTAACACCAGGCAGGTCCTCGACTTTGGGAAAATTAAACTCTAAAATTCCTGAGACTTATCTCAGTCATTTTCTTTGATTTACATTGTGTTGTATCAAAAGACACATTTGAGGAAGCAATTTGAGGCTGAGGAAGAAACCCACTCAAAATGTAACCAGTGGGTTCTCCTTGCCCACTGCCTAGACAGAGCCAATTTATCAAGACAGGGAAATTGCAGTAGAGAAAGAGTAATTCATGCAGAGCCAACTGTATGGGAGAACAGAGTTTTATTATTACTCCAATCAGTCTCCCGTAGAATTCAGGGATTTTTTCTTAAGATAATTTGGTGGATAGGGGCCAGTGAGTCAGGAGTGTTGATTGGTTGGGTCAGAGATGAAATTATAGAAAGTCGAAGCTGTCCTTTGCACTGAGTTGTTTCCTTGGTGGTGGCCACAAAACCAGATGAGCCAGTTATCTATCTGGGTGGTGCAAGCTGATGCATCAAGTACAGGTTCTGCAAAATATCTCAAGCACTTGTAGTCAGTTTTGTAATAGAGAAGTTATCCCCAGGAGCAATTTGAGGAGGCTCAGAATCTTAAAACCTCTAGCTGTGTGCTGACTCTTAAACCATAAATTCTAATTTTGTAGCTAATTTATTAGTCCTGCAAAGACAGTATAGTCCCCAGGCAGGAAGAGGGTTTGTTTTGGGAAAGGGATAGTATCATCTTTGTTTCAAAGTTAAACTATAAACGAAGTTCCTCCCAAAGTTAGTTTGGTCTATGCCCAGGAATGAACAATAACAGCTTGGAGGTTAGAAGCAAGATGGAGTCAGTTGGGTCGGAACTCTTTCACTGTAATAATTTTCTCAATTACGACTTTTGCAAAGGTGGTTTCAAAAAGATTAAAGAGAATGGTGCTCAAAGGTCACAAAGGGTCAAGGATAATGCTCATTTCAAGGCAGAGTAGAAAGCCTTTTATTTAATGGGGAATCAGATAGAGTATTAGGAAGGGTCTGACATTTAACAAAAACTAAAATTTAGCCCTACAGCAAATACTGTGCAGGTCTTCCCTAACAAAGCTTACAAGCAAGACAAGAAAGTAGCAAACTATATTCAAGTAATTTAATTACGTCTCACAGAAAAGCTCAAAAATATTTTTAGGAGAACAAAAACAATCAGCTCCACCTGGCATCTAATAAAAATGTATCAGGATGAAAAGAAACAGAAATTACAACCTACGATATGGAAAAAAATCATTAAAAAATGACTCAGCAGTGACACATATAATTTATAGTTAATGACATTAAAATAGTTATTTTGGCTGCAACCTGTTAGTTTAAGAAGCTAAAGGAAAAATTGGGCATGTAATGTCAAGGCATGACAGATGTAAAAATTACCCAAATCTAACTAGAGTTGAAAAGTACAATGTCCTAGATTTCTAAAAACACATTGGATATGTTTGATGATAGATTAGACAATGCATAAGGAAGATTAGTGAACTTGAATCCGTAACAATAGAAAGTATCTAAAATAAAATGCTGTGAGAAAAGTATGTAAAACTGAACACACAAACAGTAGCAGCAACAACAACAAAAGCCCAGAGCATCAGTGAGATGTGAAACAGTTTAAGGTGGCTAAATATAGGTGCAGTTGGAATCCTCAAAGGAAAGGAGAGAGAGGAAGGATAAAAAAAAATACACTGAAAAATAACAGCTGAAGAATGTCCAAAGTTGATGAAACATATGAACATATAGTTTCAAAAACTCAACAAACCCCAAACAGAAGAAACATGAAGGAAACTGCATCAAAGCATGGTATAATCAAATGCTTAAAGCTATTGATATAGAGACAATCTTAAAAGCAACAATGTAAAAAAAGGTATGTTTTTTATAGAGATAAAAGGATCAGGTTGACTGCAGTTTTCTCATCAGCAACAATGAATGCTAGAAGACAATAGAACAACATCTTATAGTACTGAAAAAAAAAAAAACTATCAATGTCAACTTAGAAGTTTTTACCCAGCAAAAATGTTTTTAAAAGAACAATGATATAAAGGTTTTTCCATGCAGAAAAGTTGAATATGCAAAACTTCAGTTTTCATGAGATAATGCTCAATAGTTGTGTTAGGTCATTTTTGCATCACTATAAAGAAATACTTAAGGTTGGGTAATTTATAAAGAGCAGAGGTTTGATTGATTCTTGGTTCTGCTGGCTGTACAAGTATTGTGTTGATATCTGCTTGACTCCTGGTAAGGGCCTCAGAAAGCTTCCAGTCATGGCTAAGGCAAAGGGAGAACCAGCATATCACCTGGTGAGCGAGGGGTAAGAGAGAGAGGGGGAGGTCCCAGACTTTTAAACAACCAGATCTCACATGAACAAACTAAGCAAAAACTCACTTATCACCAAGAGAATGGTTCTCAGCCCTTCATGAGGCATCCACCCGCACAATCCAGTCACCTCCCACCAGGCCCCACTTCCAACACGGGGAATCACATTTCAACATGAGACTTACAGAAGACAAACCTCCAAACCACGTAAATAGTTTAGAAGAATTATCCTATATAAAACTTGGTATTAGGTATTTTATTTTTACCAATTTAGTAGGTCTGATTATCATCTTTATACACATTTAACTCTGTACAAACATCTTTCTGTTTATTGACTATATATTCCTTCTTCTATTGTCCATTTGTGTTCTTTGCACATTTTTCTATTGCTTTGTTTGACTTTAATTATTTCTATCTTATAAAACTAGTTTTGAAGGTTATGTATGTGATGATTTCTGTTTTAAGAGATATCTTAGTCCATAATAGTTTTTAATTGTATATAGAAAATAAGCTGATTTTTAATGAAATGTTGGCATCTTGCTTGTAAAATAATTTTCTATCCAAAGAGCATAAAAAGGTTCTTTATTACTTTCTAGACATTTGAAAATATGGGCATTGCTTGCTTTTCAGGATTCTAATATGAACAAATTTCTAATATGAACAAAATTTACCACAGTTAAGTAACACTAGTGCCCCAACAACATAGTTTAAATTACAGTCACCATGGTTTACTATGAACAATTGTACAAAATACAAACTTCACTGGGTAAATTTTTAGTACAAAAGTTGCTATAAATAACAGATGCACACCATGATTAGTGACAAATTACACCACTTCCTTCAAGGTCTATTGATAATTTGTCATTGTGCATATCTTATTAGGTTCTTACAGAAGATATGTGGGTGTGTTGCCTTGTTTTCCAGTGATAAACTTATATGACATTTAAGAAGCGGATGATCACAGGAGGATACTGAACAACATTGTAAAAATGTAGTAAAAGAAATAAAAGTCATTGCTCTGCAAGTGAAGTTCACATGGACAGAATTGGACTTATTCAATAGCTCTCACTAGAATGTTGATACTGCTCCCATTTGAAAGACTCTAGGTGTGCAGCCCGAGGAACTTGGTGACAGCAAACTTATCGATGTAAATGAAGAAAGTGGTTGTGATGACAAAAAGATATCCAAGAGGAAATGACATTAGTTAAAAAAACAGAAAACTTTACATTAATGTAACCATTATAGATATTTTACAACTGTCAAAGCATAAAGGATAAAATGATGAAAGCTAATCCAAACTTCTGGCAATTCACCGAGGCATAGAAAACATGAGCTGCATACCACCAATGACACAATAACAAGGCAAACATTGTTCAAGCCACTTTTGATAGGTATTTTTTTCCAAAGAAACAAAACAGTGTAATTCTGTGTTCCCATGCTTTATATTAACATTGTACTAAATAAATTTTAGTTCTATTATATATTTTTCCTATACATTTATAAACAAGAATAAGAGTGTTTGAATATTTTGGGAAAAGTCACGAAACAATTATGACTTTTATCATTGATTATGATCATTTTGCAGTTTCAACTCTCTCAGTCTTTTAGGGTTCTGCACTACCATGCAAGCAAGAACTACCTGTCCTGAGTTCACCTTTAATTCTTATTCCGTCTAGCATTTAATTTTTGGAATTTCACAAAGTAGGGAATTATTATATAAGGTCTATATTTTTTTCTAAAAATATGGATATACAAGGGTCTTACCACATATTGAATAGCCCTCTCTTTATTGATCAGTAATGCCATCTGTTTTACATATCTAGGTTGCATATGAAAAGTGAGTCTTCCCACATTTTCCAATACACTTTAGTGGTCATTGTCTATCCCTGTCTCACTACCATAATATTTTAATTCACTTATATGCACTAAATATATTTTAAAGGGAAGTCACTCTACTTTATCGTGTTTCAGGAGTATCTTGGCTCTTCTTTGTCCTTTGGTTGGCCATGTAAACCTAATAATAGGATAATAAATTCTTCCAGATTTAAATTATATAGAGGGAGACTAATTTATAACATGGATACACACTTCAAATCTTATCTTGCAGTTGAATTAAAGATTTAACATATGTGTGCATACACACACATACACTGTGAATAAAGAGGCTCATATATATAATATATATGCACACACTGTTGTGAATAAACAGGCTAATATATATTACTATTTGTGAATATATATGTGTCTTTATTCACAATGTGTGTATATATATAATATGTATTTTATATATATAATATGTACTATATATATATGTGCCACATAAATATATATGTATTAGCCTATTTATTCACAACAATGTTTTTTGCCTTAACTCTGTTTTGTCTGATGATATTAATTAATCATTTCCAGGTTTTCTTGGGTTGGGCTTTTTCCTGGTACATTTTTTTCTATTTTAAAATTTTCATGTATTTATTTCGTGCTTTAGATGTCTTTTTAGAACACCATAAGACTAGATATTGTAAACGCTTTTGCTTGAACATGTTAGTTCCTATTCTTTTAACCAACAATTTTAAATCATTTACATTTATGTAACTATGATATATTTGGCCTGCTTTTACTATCTTACTTTTTGTATTTCCTTTGTCTTGCCTTTTCTATATTTATTTTTTGTATTGATTTGAAAGTTGAAGCTTTTATATCTGTCCTGTAATCACTTTCCTTAAATCATTATCATGCATATCTAATCTAATTTACCATGCATATCTTACCTCACCTTGGTTTAATTACACCCTCCCGATATGCAAAGACAATATTACTCAATATTTTTATATTAGCTATTTTTGTGGTAAATATATGTATAAATTAAATGTATGTGGTAAATATAGTTTACTATTTTTAACCATTTTAAGTGTACATTTACCTAACAACAACCATGGTCCATTACAGAACTTTTTCATCTTCCCAAACTGAAACCCTACACCCATTAGCAATAACTCGTTTATCCTAGCACCTAGCAACCACCATTCTACGTTCAGACTTTATGGTTTGACTACTCTAGGTATCTCATGTAAATGGAATCATACAGCATCTGTCCTTCTGTGACTATCTTATCTCAGTGTAATGTCTACAGTGTTTACCATTGCTTTTAGAAAGTGTCATAATTTATTTTTAATGCTGAATAATACTCCATTGTATTCATATACAACACTCTGTTTATCATTCATCTGTGGATGATACTTGATTTGCTTCCACCTTTTGGTTATTGTAAATAATGCTGTTATGTATATGGATGTATAGCTATCTTTTTGAGTCTCTGCTTTCAACTCTTTGGGGTCTATACCTGGCATTGGACTTGCTGGATCATATGGTGCTTCTATTTTTAATTTCATGAGGAACTGTTTTCCACAGTGGTTGTATCATTTTACATTCCCACCAGCAACTTCGTGGTGAGAATGTACAATCATGTGTATGGATGAGTAGCAGAGGAGAATATGATAGACATTTCAGAAGTACAAATAAAAATGACAAATTTAGAACAACATTTTTCAAGTATGGATGTCTCCTCTGCAGTACTTATTTAAATGCATTTTCCTTCCATACTCCATACAGAAAATGAATTTCTGAGAGTTTGCTAATGTGCATTTTGTGTATGTTCATATTTGATAACGGCTAGTCAAAGGAAGAAGATGTGACTTTCTATCATGAATTTAAAAGTAGGTTTTATAGAAGTGAGCTTATCAATAGAGTGAGCACCCAGTGGAGAAAGAGCGATTGAAAGAGTTTCCCAGAAAGGCAAAAATGGAAGGCGCCTTAAACATAAGTGGTAGAATTATTCTTGAGGAGTAAGATGCCTGCTTAACGTTTCTTTTCTTCAATTTGCTATAGTAAACTTGTGAGAGAGAAGATACGACTTCAATGGATTACTAAAAGAAGCACAAGTAGCTAAGTGAGGAGCTGCTTCAGGTATATTTGGGATGATGGTGGGAAGATAGCTGTACCTATTGCTATTAACCAGAAGTTGTTTTCTTGATGAAAACAAAAAATATATATTCAAACTAAATGGCACAGTAATTACTCATCTGAATTAATCATAAGATTGCTTTAAGAAACGGAATGTTGTAGGAAACCCACTGAACAAATTCGGAATGTGTCAGCATCATTTAATGCCATTTCCAAATTTAAAATAATGTGAACAGTAATATTGTTTTTTCATTATATTTATCTTCTCTTGCCTAGTACATAACAGGTCTCGAGCTCGTTTTCATACTTTGTAACTGCCAATGCACTTTACAAGGTGCTCTACATTATTTCACAAACCTCTAAGAAACGAGGCTAATCCCTACTAAAAATACATCTACTTCATTAAAGAGTATATACCAACTTGGGGGAAAGAAAAATACCTACCATGTAGGTGAAGGCATGCCAATTAGTTCTGGAACCATTTAAATAACACAGATGTGAATTTCGTTTACTTAGGTTTCTGAATATACAGCACATGCAGATTTTGAAATCTAAACACTGGAAGAGCAGCTGTGAAGTGATGAAAGTGATCACATCATGTTAGCCTTCACCAGAATAGCTCTTGAGACAGTAATGGAGTCGATATGCTGAAAGAAACAGCTGGCTTTGTTTTGCCTTAGAATTAGCAGCAATATGGATGAACCCCAGCTGCTGATAATTCTGATTAATTATGTATCAAACTACAGTTTTCTTTTTTTCCATAATAGTTGAATATAAAGTTTCCAAGGTTTTTCTTGTTTGCTTTTTTAATGTGTTACGGACAGATATTTTCTACGGAATTTGATTTTATATATGAAATTATACAGAAACTGATTTAGGATGTGATGAAAGTTCTCCGGCTTCAGCATATGAGTGTGCCTAGTGGTAAATTTTGACCTTGTCAGTGGGTGACAGCTGAATTATGATTCAGCTCCTGTGAAAAATGATATGTCTCCAATATTAGATTAATTTCCTGTAAACTTTACTATTCTGCATTACCAAACCTTGTAAATGTCATCTTTATCCATCATCCTGAGGTATTTTGATGTTGCTTGTATAGTAATTTTGATTTCATTTTCAGTTTTTCTAAAGAGACAGTTATTTCCCTATTAAATCACACTCTACATTTTTATTACAAATTTCACTAAAAGATCCATAACATGCCTTTGAAAAATTATGAATGTTTAGTTTCCACGTAAATTAGGTGACACAGGGATGAGCAGGATGAAGCATCAGAGAATAATTATTATATTTAAATTAATGTTTTCATACAATATGCAAATAATCCATTGCTAACTGATGGATAGTGTCTTTCATTAATATGTTGTTTTTACATAATATGAAATTCTGAACATCCGAGTTGTAATGACTTCCTTCAAGTGTAAAGAAAACTGAACAAATGAGCATGAAACCTGGTGTTCCAGTCCTGGGACAACTAAGTCACTCTATTACTTAACATGAAGATGACACTCAGTTTCAAAGGACCTCTCGTTATTGGTTTACCAAAAACGACGTAATTAAAGTATCCATTTCAAAACCCACTTTCAGTTCAAGTGTTCCAAAATGCTTTAAGTTTATTACTTTTAAAGGACAATTTTTTTTATTGTTTTCACATCTCAATTTTATACATAAACATACATAAATTCAAAACAAATGTATCCTTTCAATACTAATGTCTACATTACAGATTACATGAAAATACAGAGAATGATAATAATTCTAGGTGTAAAACATTGCAAAAGGGGCCATAATGCTTGGCAACCAACTCTACATCAAGTGATAGAGCCTCTTTCCCCACTGCTATAATCTGGACTGGCTTTATGACATGTTTTGAGCTATTGTTACAGCAGTCATATTGTGCCATTTGTGAGACTAGGCCTCCAGAAGTCTTGGAGCTTTCTCTCTTGCTCTCTTGAAACTCAGAACTGCTCTGGCAAGAAGCCCAGGTTAATCTATTGGATTTTACTATCCAACCCTGAATGCAATCTTCAGCTGGATACGTGGGTCTGGTTGACATGCAGACAAACCATTCAGATAAAGCCAGCCCAAACTGTCAACTCATAGAATTATAAGCTAAATAAACATTGCTTGTTTTAAGACACTAAGTTTTGGGGCACTTCATTTGCAGCAATAAAAAATACAGTAATTAATACACATTGAGCATCTATGATATGAGGTATTAGTTTGGATATGTAACATAGGATGTCTCACTCCAGTCTCTAGGTAGGAATTATACCTACCCTCAGTTTACAGATGATGTTCATGAAGTACAGAGTTTACTTAACTTGCCTAAGTTTATAGAACTAGCAAGCTGTGTAGCCATAATTTTAACTATCATTCTGACATCAAGTGATGAAATCATAGCCATTACCTCTCTATGCTTAAATGAAACTTAAGTTGGTGTTATTTGGTGCCTTACTGTCTATAATATAGTTGCCTGCATACATGGATACCTGCAGAGTTAGGCATTTACAATTTCTACCATCTGACTTTGTAGAACGATCTACCCACAAGTTCTCCAATTCAAAATACTTGCATATTTAATGTATTGTTCTTGTCAGCAAGGTGGTCATGTTGCTCCCAGAGTTGCTTTTCTTCAATTTCTTATTGTATGAGTGCTTACTGCAACAGTGTGCTTGTTGCTGCTGCCAAAGTTCTGAAGTCAACATGTTTGTTACCACCTCCTCCAGTGGTGAATGACAATCTGTTCCTCACTGTGCAGGTTGAAAACTAAGTGGTAGTCCAACAGTAATAATAAGACCTGATGGATGATATAGTGCATTCATATGGTAACATTTGAACTACGAATTAAGTAAGGATTAAGTAAGCATTTGAACTCTCTTTTAAGATCTGGCTTCAGAGCATTTTTTTCTATGTGAAAATATATTTTAAATAATTAACAATGGATTTGCCAATCATGTCTGGAATTTTTTAATGTTATTCATAAATGTATTCGTAGATGCAGAGTCTCTAACATAAAAATGTATACACATCTGCATGTATCAATCTTTGTCTATTTATACATTTACATGTTATCTGCATATGACTTTACATTTTAACTCTCCCCAACTAATAAAGATTCAAGGACAAGTATTATAAATTTAATAAGTTCATATGATTCAACGGGATAAAAAGTACTTTTTATACTTACAGGGCAATATGAGTTGCATTTTTATTTTTCTAAAAATAGTTTTGGAGAAAGGTGATTTAATACAAAAAAAAATAGGAAAAAAAATCCCATTGCTGCCAATTCAAAGGCATGCTGCATTTGTTTGTTGCTAAACTATAAATAGATTTTATAATTTATTTAAGTAATTTCCTTATTAAGCTATTATGCATCATTGTATGTTTTAAACTCACCTAAAAAGACAAAGGCATATATGATGAATCTCCTAAAATCTTTTGAAATATAATTCATTTTAATCACAATCACAGACAACTGAAGGTGGATGACAAAAAATACTTTGTTCAGTTTAAAGATAATCTAACTGACTAAATAGTTTCATTAAAGGGAGAATTAAATTCACTTATTGCTTTATTCAGAACTGTCAATATTGATGAATTAAATGTATGGTATTACACTGAATTAATTGTGCAGTTTGCTAAACTGTGCTTCATGCTTCATTTGCATTTCATTGAAATTCATGAAACATGTTTGCACACTTGACTGAGAATTATCCTTTGACCATAGCAAACATATTGTTGCAAAAACCAGCCCAAAACAAAAGAGAAGGCTTGGCACATATAAACCTATGGATTTGGAGTTGCTTAAAATGAAATTCAGAAAATGTAATTTTGTCAAGAGGCCTCCTGGTGCAATAATTAAATCTGTCTTTGTCTGAATTGACTGGACAGTCTTCTACACAAAGCGAAATTTGCCAGATAATTTAGAACACATTATTATGCCATTGCCACCTCCTATTTTACTGATTGGCCTTTGGGAAGCCATCTGGTGGCAAAATACCTCAGATCTATACGTAGTCAAGATTACCTCTAAGTTTTTTGCAAGAATCCATGGGGAATCGCCAAACATTGGCACTGAAATTAGCATATAGTAGTTCACTGAACACAATTCTAATCATCTTACGTCTTCCCCCACAGAAAAGAAAGGAATTTCAGCCTGAGGAATGAAGTCACACCATCTTTCCATTGACAATGGAAAATATATTTGTCTTCAGGAAATAATAAAAATTATAGAGTTGCATGCACAAAAGTGTGCGATGGCCCTCACTTCCAATCTCTGCTGCTGATAAAGACATACCTGATACTGGGCAATTTACAAAAGAAAGAGGTTTAATCGATCTACAGTTGTACAGGGCTGGAGAAGCCTCACAATCGTGGCAGAAGGCAAGGAGGAGCAAGTCACATCTTACATGGATGACAGCAGGCCAAAAGAGAGAGCTTGTACAGGGAAACTCCAGCTTTTAAAATGATCAGATCTCACGAGACTTATTCACTATCACAGAATATCATGGGAAAGAGCCACCCCCAAGCTTCAATTATCCCTCAATGGGTCCCTCTCACAACACAGAAACGATGGGAGCTACAAGATGAGATTTGGGTGGGGACACAGAGCCAAATCATGCCATTCTGCCCCTGGCCCCTCCCAAATCTCACGTCTTCGTATTTCAGAACCAATCACACCTTCCCAACAGTACCCCAAAGTCTTAACTCATTTCAGCTTTAACCTAAAAGTCCATAGTCCAAAGTCTTCTCTGAGACAAGGTACAGGGTCTTGCTCTGTCACCCAGGCTGGAGTGCAGTGGTACGATCTTAGTTTACTGCAACCTCAGCTTCCCAGGTTCAAGCGATTCTCCTGCATCAGCCTCCTGAGTAGCTGAGTTTACAGGCATGCATCACCATGCCTGACTATTTTTTTTCTGTATTTTTAGTAGAGATGGGGTTTCACCATGTTTGCCAGGCTGGTCTTGAACTCCTGACCTCAGGTTATCCACCCACCTTGGCCTCTCAAAATGCTAGGATTACAGGCATGAGCCATCACGCCTGGCCTGTGGTAACTTTTTATGTAGTAATAAAAATTAATACAATTATCCTCCACATTTCAGTTCCTGAAAGGAAGAGAGAATTTCCACACAGCGTTGCAGTACTTCAGATTTACCCTGATTGGACTAACTTGTACCACATACACATCCCTGAACTGCCCACATGACTCAGGCCTTTCAGTGCTGCTTAGGCTGCCAGATCATTTGATCTACTTCTAGAGCCAAAGATGGAGATACCCTCTGTTAAATTAAGTTTAGCATAAAACTGCCTCCTTGTAAGTTTGGCCTGAAGGGTCTCCATACATAGTGACCTAACTGGATTTATAAACAGACTGAAACCTTTGTATGTAACAACTAGGCAAGGTTCAACCAATCAGAGAAGCCAGTCTTCAACCACTCACAGGCAGCCAACTCTTTAAACTGTGTTCAAATAAGGCAAATGCTGAGCTGTAATCCGTCAGCTGTTTCTGTACCTCACTTCCATTTTCAGTATGTCACGTTCCTTTTTCTGTGCATAAGTCCTCTCCAGTCATATGACAGCCCCTGAGTGTTTCCAAAACTATACTGGTTTTGAGGCACGGCCCAATGCTCAAATTGTTCTTTGCTCAATTACACCCTGTTACATTTAATTTGTCTAAGATTTTTATGTTAACACCTTAAGCCAGATGAACTCAGATTGAAGAAAACTGGTTTCAAAAAAGACATTTGGTGTGCTGTTAGCAGAGATACTGGGCAACCAAACAGTGAATATTCACTAAATTAGGCCTCAGATTTTTTAACTTTTAAACATTGGAGTAGATTACAGAGAATATCCTTAAGTCTCCTTTTACTATATTCTTAAAATCTGTGATCTAATTTCAAAAGAACACAGAAAAAAATGTCAAATTATTTTGTTTGTGTTTGTGTTATTAAGGCAACCTATAGACAACTGTTATTTATTTCTATCTCACTTAGCATATTAATGTACAAATAATCTCACTGAAATTGAAGTTGTTTCTTAAGTGTAAATATTTTTTCATTTTCTTCTTTTCCAATCTCATAGGGCTAAATAGATCATTATGCCCTATAAAGAATACTCAGGCATACACATATTCTGATCCACCAAATTGTATATTATTGTGTTATCCATTGTAAAATATAGTTATTTTCTACTTCAAACAAGTCAGTTTGGACTTGAAAGCCAGACTTCACATGTGAAGTAACAATTACAGCCTTATATGAATAAATTTAATATTTTTTCCTACAGTGTCTCCTAGATTGTCCAAACACCAAAAGCAATTTCAAAAACTAGATTCAAAGTTTTAAAAGTACACATTCGTATTCTATTTCTACCATCAGTTCTTGGTTGGGTACAAACATAAACAACATTAAAATGAAGGTAAAATGAAATAACGACTTCATTTTAAGAAGTAAGAAAGTAGATCCAGAAATCCTGATCAAGACTGAAATTCAGGGGTAAATGATAAGATATTAACTGGCAACTCACTGTACAATGAAATAGTGAGTACGGACAAATTACCTTGAAGTACATTAAGTCTGAATAACTTTATTTTAAGAACATCTCAATGCTAAACCTGGATGTAATACGTGAGATGATGTAATACTCATATAAAACAAAAGTGTGGTGTCAAAGAGGTTTGATTTTCTTTAATTCGTGGAATTGTTTTTATATGATTTGTATGACTCAGAAAGCAAAGTCAGTTTTATGTTTGTTCTTTTACTTATAGCTGCAGGTATAGATAACAAGATTTTTAGCACAAGCGTCTTTGAATAAAACAATGAATAATGTGTTTTATGGTTCATTAACAATGCTAATACATATTTTGCTAGTCAATTTGAAAAAACAGATTAAAGCTCACTGAACATTTTCAGCAGGGTTTACTGATTTAAGTTATTTTACAATAACTTGATCAGGGAATAAGAGCATGTTTTGATTACAGTATCCAAACTTACTACAAATAAATTCCTTTATTCTTTGCATTTTTATATGCCAGATTTTCTTTAACACTTCTCTCAGGTATTTTCCTAGTCATAGTAGTCTTTTGTTTATTTGTTTGTTTAAATTTTTATGGTTCAGCCTGGGTGCAGTGGGTCATGCCTGTAATTCCAGCACATTGGGAGGCCGAGGCAGATGGATCACAAGGTCAGGAGTTCGAGACCAGCCTGGCCAAGATGGTGAAACCCTGTCTCTACTAAAAATACAAAAATTAGCCATGTGCAGTGGCAGGTGCCTGTAATCCCAGCTACTCCGAAGGCTAAGGCAGAAGAATCACTTGAACCAGGAAGGCAGAGATTGCAGTGAGCCGAGATCATGCCACTGTGCTCTAACCTGGGTGACAGAACAAGACTCTGTCTCAAAAACAAAATTATGGTTCAATACAGATGAGGATGATTTAAGACAAATTACATACCAATAAAATACATTGCAAAACTGAAAACTGATTTTCCTCATTATCCTAATTATTACTTCAAACCCTTTCAAATTGCCTTTTAGTATCATTAATTTTATTCTTGATTTTTGTTTTTAAGTTCTTCTTCTTTCATTTAGTTCTATATACTAAGAAGAAATAAAGCAATTAAGAATTCAGAAAGTCAACTAAATGAAGACATGAGCCAAAGGGAAACTTCCAAGAACCATGTAAAGTAACTTTTATAAAAAGGCTAATACATAAATATGAACACCTCTCTTACTTTTTATCCAACTACAATTCATCAACAGTCCGTTTTTCAAATTCTATTGTGGTCTAGCAGCAGGCAGGAAGTAGAAGACTACAATATTCCACAAAGAAGGTAATTTAGCCAGAGGAATGTGGAATGATGGCAGAATTATGTTGATGAGAAGGAAACACAAAATTTCAACTTTCTTCTATGCATTTGCACAGAGGGCCAGAGGGTTCACTTTGTTATGTCTCAGACCTGCCCTAGTCATTTCCAAGTCCTCCCTCAATTGTCATTGACCTTCATTCCCACATGGTTTGTTGGCCACATTAGCAAGAACGCTGTGAACAGCAGTGATGGATGTTTCTTTACTGATACCCTTCCTCTCCTCCAATTCTCAAGGATGAGTCTCAATGGATTATTAAGTTATCATTGAATAAACAATATAGTGGATGTTGTTCAGTGGGTTGATTAACAGTAAAATGAACCAGATAATTAATCAAATGATAGCATAAATATTCAGATGTATTTTAACTGAGTAAAAATCATTGCCTTTACAGTTTTATCACTTGACCTTTAATACAATTATTGGGTATCAACCTAAATGTGTCTCAGATATTGTATGTGTTATGATGAAAGCAATCCTCTACATATTTCTATATATTTTTGAATATTTGTATTTTAATACATATTCCTACATATCTTTTTCTATATGTTTTTTTAGTTTTTAGGAAACAACATAGCTATCTCCTCTTCCTAGGCCAAGTGCAGCAGCTCACACCTCTAATCCCAGCACTTTGGGAGGCTGAGGAGGGCAGATCACTTGAAGTCAGGAGTTCAAGACCATCCTGACCAACATGGCAAAAACCTGTCTCTACCAAAAAATTCAATACAAAAGAAAAAATGCGGGGCATGATGACACGTGATTGTAGTCCCAGCTACTTGGGAGGCTGAGATGGGAGAATTGCTTGAATCTGGGATCCTGAAGGAAGTTGCAGTGAGCCGAGATCATGTCATTGTGAGACCCTGTCTCAAAAAAAGAAAAAAAAAAAAGAAAGAAAAAGAAAAAAGATACATTCTCTTCCCAAACTGAGTATTAAATATGGTGCCCCACATCACTCACTTCTGTAAATTACTATATGGTTTCAGTTTTAAAGTACTGTAAAGACAGTATTTTAATAAAACGAAGTGGGATTTTAGTAATAGATTTTCTATAACCAGGCCTGCAATAAGGTATAAATTTTTAGAAATTAAATTTCTTTTAAATGTGTTGTACTTTCAGAAATCTTTTCTATCTCCTTTACTCCATTCCCAATATTTATTCATTTCACATAGCATTCCTTTGTATTTGTTCATGAACACCCCCAGGAATATATGAAAGTCTCCTTGCATGTTAATGCTCACTATTAAATGAAAAAAATATGTTTACGTAGACAAAGAATCACATTTAATAAATTTTGGTAACAATAAACTAAGGTCATCAAACAAAGGAACATGTACACCTGCAGAAAATAGCCTTTGTGATAGATTATATCAATACCTAAACAGGGACACATTTGTAGATTACAATATTAAAGAAAAGGGAAATAAGAAGATAGCTTTGGGTCATTGAATTATGTGCTGTTATGGTAGTAGAAAAAATAAGAAAAAACAAATAAATAAGACTTTGTCTGGAATTAAATATTAAATATACAAGATAATAAAATTTAATAGTAAGAAAAAGAAGTTTCCACAGAGCATTAACCATATAGTATGTGCTGGTTTTAAAAGGTGTTTTTTAGCATGCATATTACATTACTCATGTTACCATGGAGAAAAGAGTTTTTAGTTTATTTAGAACTTAAATAGCAAATGATATAATGTAGAATGTCCCATTGTCCAGGAAGCCAATCTTTTATTTAACGTCCTTCTAAACCTTAATCATATTTAGTTTCACTATGATTTCCTGAAAACTCTTCTTCAATGGAAGGTAATGTGGTATAATATTTAAGATATTTGCCTCTATCTAAATGTTTTTTAGTTTTCCAGCAATGTTAACTCCATGAGTAGAATAATCAGAACACCATTGTTATTATGCCCTTACTTTTTCTACAAACACAGGAAACTAAAACGAAATAATAGAATATTTAATGTATATGAAAATTACTATTGTGTAGAAAAAGACCATGATCACTGGTATCTTGTCTTGGTTGTTGTATTAGTCCATTCTTAGGCTGCTAGAAAGATCTGCCTGAGACTGGGTAATTTATAATGGAAAGAGGTTTAATCGACTTACAGCTCCACATGGCTGGGGAGGTCTCAGGAATCATGGTAGAATGGGAAGCAAACACATCTTTCTTCACATGACATCAGGAAGGAGATGTGCCAAGCAAAAGAGGAAAACTCCCTTATAAAACCATCAGATCTTGTGAGAATTCATTCACAATCATGAGAATGGCATGGAAGTAATCACCTCCATGATTCAATTACTTCCCACTGGGTCCCTCTCACATGTGAGGATTATGGGAACTACAGTTCAATAGGAGATTTGGGTAGGGACACAGTCAAGCCATATGGGTTGTTAATCCCTCCTTTGCTTACTCTAAAAATACTGATATATTTATTAAAAGACTCAAATACTAGGGCAAATGATCATTAACGCTATTCACCAAATACTTTTCACCAAATACTTTTGGCTCCCTGTCTTCCTGATATAGAGTAGGATTTCAATTTCCCATATACACTGAAGTAATAGAGAGCCACATGACAAGTTCTGCCAATGATTTCAGAGCCAAATATTTTAATTTGCTGCTGAGAGATTCTGTAAGATGTACTATACTTTATGTTTGCTGCTGCCTACTAGTCATGGATTGAATTGTGTCCCCACTCCCCCAAATTCACATGTTGAATCTTAACCCCAGTACCTCAGAATGTGGTTTTATTTGAAGATTGAGCCATTACAGAGGTAATCAAGTTAAAGTGAGGTCAGCAAATGCAGTAAGGCACACTCATAAAAATGCGTGCATGTGTGCACACCACACATATATATACATACACATCCGTGTGTGCCAGAAGTGCAAACTTTGGTATCTGAAGCTCAGTGGTGACATTAAAAATTTTCAGTATTCTCATCATAAAATATCAAAGGAATGGTTTTGCCCCTTGTTATGGAGGCCTCCGAATGATATTTTTAAAGCTATACTATATTGTTTTGATTATGGAGATTCATCTTGCATAAATTAAAATGTACAGAACTTACATGTACTGTTTGAGATTTGAAAACATTTACCCATCAATATAACCATCCCTCATTAATATATACAATATTTGCATAAGTGCAGAATGCTTCTCATGCCCTTTTCTCCACAGTACCACCTCCCCTGGGGGAAGCACTGTTCTGATATTTTTATCCCTACAGATTAATTTTGGCAACTTAAGCTTTGTATGAATGGAACAATATGTTATATATCTTTAGTGTCTGGCCTTTTTTGCTCAACCTAATATTTTTCGGATATTTCACTCATGTTATTGCTAAGAAATGCTCCTTCATATGAATATGTTACAATTTGTTCATTCATTATCCTGTGATACACATTTTATTTCTTTCCAATTTGGAGCTATTAAGAATTAATCTACCTTGAAGATTCATACACATCATTTTGTGGACATATGCTTTCATATCTTTTGAGACAGTACCTAGCCATGAAGTCGCTAGGCAAATACACTATTATTAAACTCCTTTTTTAGAACTTGGCATCATCTGGAGTTGGATGTTATTGCTTAAAAACAATAAATGCTTATTAATGCAGACTATTTATTAGATTACTCCAGTATTTAAACAAGAAGTACTAATCTCATAATTAGTTTGGATAAAAATCTTCTATTTAGTCCAACATTTTATGATTATCTGGTTGGCTTTTGCGGTGGTATACATTTCAGTCAAGCGTGATCATATTCACTTAAAAATAAACGACTACTTAAGATTTTTGTAACAAAAGATGTTATATAACATTAGAAAACATACTGAGGTCTCTGTCTGGGTTTTATAATTTACTGATGGCAGTGGTATAAAGAGAAAGTTTCTTAAAGTCATGAAATATTAAATAGCAATACACATATTTTACCTGGAAAAATATAATTCATTGCTACAGCAGTGGTACACTGAGTGGATGAGTGGTACATTTTTAAAGAAAAAAAAGTCATTATAGATATCTTTATGAACAGTTTTCAAGGAACTGTTAAGAATTGTGTTGGAATTTTATTGAAGCTGGATAGACATGAGGAAGCATTTCAGAAATTAAAAAATGCTGTGGAGGCCAGGTGTGGTGGCTCACGCCTGTAATCCCAGCACTTTGGTAGGCCAAGGCGGGCCAATTACTGGAGGTCAGTAGTTTGAGACCAGCCTGACCAACATGGAGAAACCCTATCTCTACTAAAAATACAAAATTAGCTGGGCATAGTGACACATTCCTGTAATTTCAGCTATGCGGGAGACTGAGGCAGGAGAATTGCTGGAACCTGAACCTGGGAGGTGGACGTTGTTTTGAGCCAAGATCACACCACTGCACTCCAGCCTGGGCAACAAAAGCATGAAACTCTGTTTCCAAAAAAAAAAAAAAAAAAAAAAAAATGCTGTGGAGATGTTCATAGAAGCAAGCAGAGCATTTTTCTAAGAAAAATAAAGACAACAGTCGATATGGCTAAAAGTAAGAAGAATGAGGTTTTAAAGATAAGTTGAGTTCATCATGTCAAGACACAGAAGCTTGAATTAACCTTAACAAAATTTTTTGTATTTTATTACTCTCTACAGTAGGCCAAAAAAGGGATTGAAGATTTTTGAACTGTCTTTTTATCATGACCTTCTTCTAGAGGTCTAGCATTGCTTTCTACAATGCTATTTGTAGAAGTATTAGCTATAGCTTAACACACGTAATAAATGATTCCTGCTATAACACATTGTTACTAATTGATACTCAGCATATGGTTATTACAAGTAGTAACTAAGGATGCCTCTGTGCGGCACTGCCATCCTCACGACCTTCTGCATTCATAACATCTGAAGTAGTTAAGACCCTTGTGCTGTTTACTGCTCATGTCTAGACCGACTCCATTCCTCAAAGAGTTCATTATTCCTCATTCTCCCCATTATCAAAAGCATCTTTGCTTTCTTTTCTTACTTCAGTTAGTTCACATAAACCCTGCAAAAATAGTTAAGTATAAAATAGATTTAACTAAAGCTACTATTTGAGTTGTAGGAAAAAATCAACACAGATAAAACAGTCTCATACTTTGAACATATTATTTGTTAACTGACTGATGGTATACATGACCTTTTTACTACTCTGAAAGTCATTATTTTAGTACTTCACAACTGTACTTCAAACGTAGCTAGTTGATGATGTATACAAACCATTCAGACTCTGATGATTCTTTTGGAGATAAAGTGAACTTAAGCATTACTGTTTCATTATGGCCCAAAATAGAATAAAATGATAAATTAATAGGATGACTCTGATAAATGGGATAATTTAAACAGCATCATACCCACAGTTCTGAATGTAACAGGAATCTTGCTTTGAACTTAGCTTTATCTGTACATTAATAGGATGTTCAGTATATCTGGGCATAATTTGGAAGCCTGTTGGTACCAGACTGATACAATTCTATTTGTATCATGGCAAAGATTGTCTTGGATATGTACTGGGTTCTATACATCTGAAACCATGTGTCAGAAAACTGATAGAATGAATGAGCTTAATGAAGTCTATTTATGTATGTGACTGCATACTTCCTACAAGAAATTTTTGTCTAACAAATTTGGAAGAAGTTGCCCAGCAAAATAACATTAATTCAGGAATAGATTCTTACTAATCAAAAGGGGAAGAATCTTTGTAGTTTACAGTTCCTGTTGCTTTAACTTGGCTTTGGTCTTGCCCTTGTATGCATGTAAGGGACTATTAGAAAAATTTCAAAAAAGTTATTTCTAAATTACTCGGGAAAAAGCAATACTACTTTGAAAGAGTTTAATCCACATGATAGGAACCATTATCCCATTGTCCCCTGCTGATTCAAGCCAGCAAACTACAGTTGTATGATGTGACCTCATTTGAACCTGGAGCTCTGAAAATTTGTTTTTCATTTTTCATTCAAAATTACAATATATTTCAATGACTTTCTTTTATTCTGCCCTTTAAGGCTTCACTAGATCCCATGTCTGCTGTTGTGAATAGTGCTGCAATGAACATATACGTGCATGTATCTTTATAAGAGAATGATTTATATTCCTTTAGGTATATACCCAGTAATGGGATTGCTGGGTCAAATGGTATTTGTGCCTAGATCTTGACGGAGCTGAAGCCATTATCCTCAGCAAACTAACACAAGAACAGAAAACCAAACACTGCATGCTCGCACTTATAAGTGGCAGCTGAACTGATGAGAACTCATAGGCCCATGGTGGGGAACAAGGCACACTGATGCCTGTCAAAGTGGGTGGGGGTAGGGTAGGCACCAGGAAGAATAGCTAATGGATGCTGGGCTTAATACCAAGATGATGGGTTGATTTGTACCGCAAACCACCATGGCACACGTTAACCTACATAAGAAACCCGCACAACCTGCATGTGTACCCCAGAATTTAAAAGCTGAAGGAAAAGAAAAGACTTCACTAGATCTTTCTGAAGTCGTTTAAACTATGAATAAAAAGACGAGAAAAAATACCTGGACTTTGTGCACTCTCTGGTCATTCCTTGTTATTTGACTCTTTATATCTGAAGCTTCTCCTGCCAAGACAGCTTTCCTAGGCCTGATCTTGGCTCTATTCCTGAAGCCCCATTTGGCCTACATGCTAGTAACAGCCCAGCAGGAATGTACTTCTCTTCATCATAGCCTCAGAATCACCTACATTTGTGAACAGCTTCCTTTACCTTCTACTGAAGCAGAGGACAGATTTTTTTTTTCCATAAATTGATCTTTAGATCTTGGCTAATAGTTTCAGCAAGGCAGTGCAGCTACTAGCCAATTACTGAAACAACAATGACCCTTTCTCTTTTTGGGAAAGACTTCTGCTTTTTAATGAGATATGTTTTGAGTAGTGATCCACATGAAAACGTACATAAGAACCAAAATTACTGAAGTCACCCTGGAAATCAACAGGATGACACATGCTCCTTCATATATAATTTGTTACCAAATCTTACTTCATACCTTTTAATCATGAACATTTTGTCGTTGTTAAATTTGGTAGGTATAATACTAACAATAGCTAATATTTACTGTGTATTTATTATACATCAGGTACTGTGCTACATTCTTATAACTTATCGTAACTTTACAACTGTGAGAGCCCTCCGTTTCCACTTGTAAGGATCAGACACGTAGAAGAACTGAGTTGACTGCCAAATTTTTAATTCTGAGACCCAAAAGTAACACTCTGTGTCTTCAAATCCATGTTCTTTATCACCTCATTATAAGTTAAATACCACTTACTTAGTAAAAATGTTACTTACAAAATTGTGAGGTGCCCATAATTGTTTCTTGAATGGAATTTCTCATTCTAAGGGAACTACCTATTAACTAAAATTATGTCATCAATAATGCAAACTGTGATAATAAAGAATAAGAGGTAAGAAAAAATTAAAATACTAACAAAAGGCTTCCTTTCATGCTCTAATATGTTCTCTAAGGCACAGAGAATTATCAAAAACACCCAGGGAAAAATCCAGGAATAAAAATAATAAAAATCTCTTTTATCTATTTTTTTTTTTGCTTTTTTGTTTGTAATGTTCCTATGTCCTATCTTCCTCAAAGTGACTGTGTGTTTCTTGCAATTCATAGACAGAACAGATATCAAGAAAAACAACTATGACAACTTCAAAAAAGCAATCTCTAAAAAAAATCACAAGAAAAGACAACATTTTAAAATTTCATTGAAACTCAGTGTGCATGTCAGATGACAGTTCAGATATGGTAGGACACTGACAATAAAGTTCTTATTTAATTCAATACATATTTATCAAGTAGTTATGTTACAGCAGTTCAGTTTCTTGTTCTGTCATAAAGTAAGCCAATGGAAGCTCTGGGTTGGTGGGTACTCTACTACCGGGCAACAATAATGAAGATGAAGTACTGAAACTAGCTTGATTTAAAAGCTTATGTGCATTTTGCTCTATTTTGTAGAATTTTTTGTCATAGCCACTTAAAATGTAAAATATTTATTTCTCTGTAGAAAGATGAGAATATGGCACCCAACCAATGCACTGCAGGGGATTATGGAGTCTAGTGTTGGAGATGCTCTTATGTCTTGACATAAGAGGACATCATTCTTGGTTTTTCGCCATTTTTCTAAAACATTGGCTTTTGTAGGTTTTATTTCAAACACTGGCTTTCAAAATAGGTTTCTTGAAGTTTTCATTCTTAATTTTTTTGATGTCTACAAGAGTACTCTTAAACATTCATGTCTTCAAAATGAGATTTCATTACAACCATTTTAATTTTTATCCTTTTCAAAAAATCCCTTCATAGTCATATTATATTGACCAAATAATTCTTAACAATTTTAGCAAGGGCATATCATGATAAAGATGACAAATATCTCATAAATATTAATGAGAGACCATAAAATATTTAACCTCCAAAATTACTGTATTTTATGAGAAGACAGAAGTTTGAAGAAATGAAGTAAATACTGTCTTAATAATATATATTACAAAATATATATGTTTTCCTCTGTAATTCTCAACAAAATGGTCATAGACCTTTGCCAAACATGATTTTTTCCATATGAATGTGTTTTACTTATCTCCTTTGCATGCATAAGCAGTGAGCTATTAAGTGGAATGCTATTACTATTTCTAGCTGGAGATGTTACTTCTTGCCACTTACAAAAATAGCATACTGTACAGTTTAATTAAAATCTCATTTTTGTTACTTTTTCATCAACTTAGCATTTTGATATGTGAGAAAAGTGTATTTCCACAAAAAGTTACATCTTGGCAAATTCTACCCATTTGTTGCCCTTGGACACTGTATCAGACAATAAATATAGTGGGGTGATTACGGCTGTGGGGTTTTAGTGCAGAAATGTAAGCTCTTTTATTTAACTTACAGGTATTATTTATGGTATAGTTTTCCAAGAGTTCGCTGAAACATTTTGAAAACATAATTAATTAAAATTGAGAATAAGGAAATAACTATTATCAGCAGGTGGTATTTATCCTGAGCCACAGAATTTACCCATTTTGTGATTAGCCACCAGAAAATACAATTTAGCTTTAAGGAAAGGTTAATTTAGCAGTAACCACATTTACCTTGTCTTTGAGAAGCACAATGGTTGATAGAATCCTACATCATGCTGTTCAGCAAATGAAAGCGTCTCCTATTTTATAAGATGATAGGGAATGAGGCTCTACTTGTTCACCATGAGTCCACCAACACCAAGTACTTTACTTAATAGATTTGGCAAGCATGAATATCTGGGGAAAGTTTAAAAGAAACATTCAAGTAAAAAAAAGATGCAAAACCAAATCTTTTCTGACTGTTCAAAAACCTTTGCCCCATTTGAAGGTTTGGAGTGAGAAACATTTACTCTCTGTAATTCATGAGGTCTGGCCTGGACCACAGCTCCAGCAATAATAAAGTCATATGTTATCCAACACTTACACAAGCATGATTAAATGCTATAACATAGGAGAAAATTAGGAAATATAACTTAAAGTGGTTATATTCTTTTAAAAGATGTGTATGTGAAAGTGTTTATGGCCTACTTATAAGCTCCATGTAGTGGTATCCAGTTACAGTAGAGAAAAATGAATTTTTTTTCAAGCAATGTTTTATTCAGTCTTTCACAGCATTGCAAGCATAAAACCCAAATAGCTTTACCAAACTCTGAAACATTTCTCTTCATTCTTTATTGAAAAATGAAATAAAGCTACAAGCAGCAGAGATACTCAACAAGGAATCATCAGTGAATTTAAACCTGTTTACATTTAAATGTATCATGTTAGTTAAATCTTCCAGCGTATGTGTGTCAATACATAAATCAACAATTTGCAATGTTTACTAAAATTTGCATTTTTACATTCTTTCATCAAAACCGATTCATAAAGCTAAATTTTAAATACGGTTTTGAAATCCTTTACCTCTCAAATAAAAGAGTTCATGACTCATGGAATTTTAATGTTTTCTAAGGATCTCTTCAGACAAATTGTGGAGGGGTTAAGTGAAAAAGGAAGGTGAAGAAATACAACTGTCAGTAGGTACCTACAGTAGGATTATGATTGTTTCACAGTCCTCGTCTTTCCGATTTGCTCGGGCAGACTCTGTATCTATTTAAAACGATTATGGGCTGTGGTAATTTTAGACTATCCTGTCTTGCCCTCAAAAAGTATCTGTTGAAAATAAAGAAGGAAGAAAGTACCCTACTATATGAGAGACTTCGTGAAGATTCAAATAAAACGTACTCATTTCTGAAGGATAATTTTAGTCAAAGAGGAAGAAATGCCGTAAAAATACAATATCCATTTTTATCTCCCAATTCTTGTAATCTGCTGCCTCTGCTCCCTGAACAGCATGGTGCTTCTGCTTAGAATACTTCCCCATCTTCAGCCTACCCCTATGCCAACCTGGATGCTCACATAATCATTCTGCTTTCTTTTGTTTTTATTATTTAATATTTTGAGCACAAAAAATAATATGTAATGTATATTTAAGGCATAAAGAATAATTTAAAAATTATATACATCCACTGCCAGATTCAGCAATTAAGTACTAAAATTAACCTCGAAGAATCTTTGCACCCTCCTTAATAATCTTATTTTTTTTCCATCAAAGTATTAATATGATTATTCCCACGTTTTACTATGGATTAACTACATATACACCTGTCTCCAAAATATCAGAGTTAAGTGTTGTATGTTTACAGGCTTTGTATAAATGATACCATGTTATATTCTTCTATCATATCGGTGTTTTTGTAATTTAGCCATGCTGACTAGTGAAGGGCTGATATCTCAATTTTATCTTTGTATATTATTCTCTTAGATGACTACAATACAGGAAAATTACTCATTTTCATAGTGATCATCGTTTGGATTTCTAGTTTAATACAAAGCTGCAATGAACACTCTTGATGAAGTCTCTTGGTATACATGGCCACAGTTTCTCTAGACTTTTGTGGAGGTACAGGGTATACGTATTTTTAACTCTACAAGAAAAAGTCAGATTGAAAATTCAAAGTTCATACACAATGTCACATAACCACTTGCAGTATATAAGCATTGCTCTTAGTCCACGTCTTCATGACAATGAGAATCTTGGCAACCTCCAGAAATATCTTTGTTGGAATTTTAATTGAAATCTATTGAATATTTTAATCAGTTTCAGAAAAGATATCTTTGATAGTGATCCTTTCCATTGATGTATAAGATTTTCTCCATTTGTTTTGGGTGTGATTTACATTCTATAAGCATAGCTTAGTGGTAAATGTCTATCAAGAAGATTTTTAGATTGTTTTCAAAGAGAAAGGCAATTGATTTTTAACCAGCCACTTGTTAAATTTTAATCAGCCACTTGGTAAAATGGAGTGTAAATTTTTTTCTCTAAGTTTTTCCGATGTCTTGTATAGTCAGTTATATTATCTGTGACTAATACAGATTTGGTGTCTTTTTAAACATTTACGTATTTCTTTGTATTTTTACTTTTTCTACTCAACAAACATTGGAATGGAAGCCACCATAGTGGCCATTTTTCTCATTATTTTAAAAATGCTTTAAATGTTTTATCATTCATTTGATATTAGTCGTATATCTATGATCAATAATTAAGATGTGTAGGATTCATTCTGTTTCTAGTTTATTTTTAATATGTTTTTAATATAATTATTTTTAATATAAAATTGCACTGAATTTTTCAAATGCTTTAAAAAAAATCTATTGAGGTGATACTATGGTGTTCTTCCTGTTCTTTTTTCAGTTTACTAAGTTAGGAAATTAAATGAATTTCTCAAAACTTAGGTAAATTAATTTAGGAATTTAAAAAGTAGGTAAATAAATTTTACCACATTAAAGCCACTATTGGACGATCTTGAATGTGGATTTTTGGCATCGGTGTTAATGAGTAAGATTAATTACTTTGTCTCATATTGATAACACACTTACATAAGTCTCATAAAAGGAATGGTATAGTGAGTGGCCTCTTCTTGTTTTCTCTGGAAATGTATGTACATAATAAGAATTATGTATTTATAAGAAGTATTTGTTTATTGACAGTTCAGTAAAACTAAACTTTAAAGTTATCTAAAATTATTTGTTAAATATTTTTAAATGTATACAAATTCTTTAATTGGTTATGAATCTATTCACCCAACTTCTTGAATTAGTTATGTTGCTACGTTTTTCCTGGAAGTGATCATTATTTCTAAATTTGAAATACATTGACAAAGCACTGCTCAAAGTTTTCTCTCTTTTATTTACACTCTCTCTTCTATAGTTTTCTTTCATTATTCTTGTTGATATTTTTATTTCTCCTTATTTTCTTGACTAGTCTTTCATGAAATCAATTTTACCTTCAATATCCATTGAAGTGAAGAGGGCTGGTGACAAATAAGTATGTGTTGATTGATTAAACAATCTTGAAATTGTAGTGTAAGCAATCTTAATTATTAAATTCAAAATTATTAAATAATAAAATTATATAGACTATCCAGTATGTAATAAATTTATCATGTGGTGTTTGCCCAAGATAGTAAGGATGCTTCCAAAAAATAATAATGAAGAATTTTGAAGTAAATCATCTTATTAAAGATAAATGAAAAAACGGTTTGTAGAATTATATCTAGGGTTCACCGAGTTTCAGAATGACTTCCAGATTAACTTGATAATATTATGGAAGCCTATTTTAATTAACTATGGCTCAATGATATGTTTTACCTTAATTGAACATTCTGGATATAAACAAGTAAATAATGAAAAGAGACTTATTAATTTCAATACTGTGATCAACATAGCAGATGTTTCCGTTTTCTTAGAACCATTGCATTTTTGGTTGCCAAGTGGTTTATGTGCATAAATCCAATTTTGCCAATTACTTAAACTCTCTGTTCCACTTTTCTCTTTGTAAAATAGGGGGAAAATAAAACTGACCTCATTATTTTTTGAGCGAATTCATTTAATCATCATGTGTGCATCTCATAGAAGACATGCTATGCATAAAAAGTGCAAAATAAGCATTAACTATTACTAATATCACACGCAGATACATAATAATGTATCTAATGATTGCAGACTTAGTATGAGTGGATCCTTCTGAACTAATGGCAAAGCTGTGCTGCTCTACAAATATCTTCTTTGAACAGTGAAAAGAGAAAGTCTGAGGTCTCAAGGTAGCATTCAAACAGCTGTAATCAGGGTGCATGCCTTAATAATCACCATCATTCCCCTCAAATGTGTCACTACTATCTAGTTTATATTGTAATTTAAGCTAAACATTGCTTACTATCTAAGTTCCCATCACGTGACCTTTCTTTTTCCAGGGAAGAAAATACCCAGTATTATGTACTTGGGACGATGTCTGAAAAGGTCTATTTAGTCTGGTGGAAGTCAGACTACATAGTAACCTTCTATACAGGGTTTTACCAAACATAAAAAGACTGTTTTGCACAGGAAGAGCCACATTGTCAAATAATATAGTAAAACTGGGCATCATTGTCTTGATTCTGATGGGCATTCTGCTTCTTTATTTATAAACTTTATCCTTTTTTCCCTCCTTGCCTTATTTCATAGAACAACACCTTCCATAAAATGCTAAATATAAATGCTAAGAGTAGACATCTGTTCACAATCTTAGGGAAAACATTTCCATGTTTTAGTGTCAGGTATGATGTTAGCTGCAGGTTTTTTCTTTTAAATAGATGCCGTCTGTCAGGCTGTGGGAGTTCCTCCTCTGTCCCGCTCTTGATTCCTAGGTTATATAGGACAATTTTGAAAAATCATGATTGGTAGTTGAATATTTTCAAATGCTTTTCATCTGTTGAGATGAGCATATAACTTTTTTTATTTTGTTGAAATGCTAAATTGAATGGACTGATTTTTTGTGTGTGAATGTTAAACTAACCTTGCATTTTTGAGATAAACCACACATGGCCATGTGTGGCATCTTTTTATGAACTGTTAGATTTCTTTTGCTAATGTTTTATTAATGATTTTTATTTCCATTTTTATGAAGAATATTAGTATGTAGTTTATTTTCCTTATAATGTTATTTTCTCATTTGGATATCAGAAAAAAATAGACATAATGCATTTTTATTTTCTGAAAGAGTTTGCGTAGAATCAGTATTATTCCTGCCATGAAGGCTGGTTCTCATTAGGATAAAAGCCACCTAAGCCTGAAGTTTCTTTGTGGAACAGTTTTTAATTACAAATTCAAATTCTTTAATAGATACAGAATGATTCAGGTCTTTTATTTCATCTTTTGTCAGTTTTAGTAATCGATATATTTTAAGGAATTTATCCATGTTATTGAATTTGTCAAATGATAGAACACTACTAAACAACTTAATCTTGTATTCTCACTGACCTCAAACCCTAAGTCTTATGGTGACATTTAGTGTGATTGCCCATGGACAGAATGATGTCTTTCTACCATGTGACTTCATAGAATTATGTCATTCTCTTCAGTAAACTTTCATCTCCCTTCCTTATCCATATTTCATATTCTTATGCATCCTTCAAATCTATACTTAAATTTTATCTCCTTTTTAAAGATCCAAAGGCCCCTCTCATGCCCAGGATTCCCACTAAACATGTCACCCAATCTTTAGTGCCTGATTTCCTCATTCAGTTATTTATTTAAAAATATTTAGTGGCTGGGCATGGTGACACACGTCTATAATCCCAGCACTTTGGGAGGCTTAGGTAGGCAGATCACCTGAGGTCAGGAGTTCTAAACTAGCCTGGCCAACATGGTGAAACTCTATCTCTACTAAAAATACCAGTAATTTCAGATACTCAGGAGGCTGAGGCAGGAGAATTACTTGAACCTGGGAGGCGGAGGCTGCAGTGAGCCGAGATCACGCCATTGCACTCCAACCTGGACAACAACAGTGAGACTCCATTTCAGGAAAAAAAAAAAAAAAAAAAAAGTGATTATGATATGCCAAGTACTATGTTGAGTGTGTTATGAGATATCAAACAGATCAGGTTGATTTCTTCATAAAACCTTGGCATCAACAAAATAAATTAGATTATCAGGCCAACAAAAGATTTATTGGAGAGAAGAAATTTGTACTGAGAATTTGAAGCATAAGTCAAAGCAGACCTGAAAATGCCCATGTGAATGAATATTTTTGGTGGAAGAATAGTATGCACAAAGAATGGTGTATGTAAGGAGCGTGAAGGAGAAGAATGTGAGAAGGATTTTAAAAATAAAGTTGGAAAGTTAAGTGGGGCATTGCCTGAGCACGTTTATAATAATATTTGCTGACTGAATTTAGGTCTTATCTGTTTGAAGAATTGGCAGATAGTACATTAGATAACTTATACGATATTTTAAATGTGTTACAGAAAACATAAAGA
This sequence comes from Colobus angolensis palliatus, assembly GCF_000951035.1. Taxonomy (NCBI): domain Eukaryota; kingdom Metazoa; phylum Chordata; class Mammalia; order Primates; family Cercopithecidae; genus Colobus; species Colobus angolensis. Next base: position 2,653,036 of record NW_012114488.1, on the reverse strand, counting down.
ATATGACATCAGTTTTGACAACATAAAAACATAGAAAGAAGTAGAATTGTTAGGTGCATACTACTTTAAACAATCTAATTTCCAAATAATCAACACTAAAAGTAACCCACACCATGACAGTAAAAATTATTCTGAGAAAACTGAATTATTTTATGGAATTATTTTATTATTTTATCAAATTGTATCTTCTGGATGATTTGATTTCTATCCATGGAACTACCAGACATAAATACTCATTTGGCCGTCTCTAAAGCCATTCTTTCAAATCTTCTTCAGAAGATTTGGGAATGAAAAATTGAATAAGGAAACATCTTGTAACTTAAAAAAATTTACAACACAGGATTCATATCCCTGAGATAGACACATTAAATAACACAAGGCAGAAAGATCATGAACAAATAAGGCAATTCATAAAATTATTTAGTATAATGAAACTATATTTAGGCAATTTTTATATGCTATTCTTTCTATATTTGTCTTGTTATTTTATAAGCACAATTATTCACTCAGATAAAATCTTCATCAAATTACTGAATCAGCCTCTTATTGTGAAACATAGATGTCTTCATAAATGTGGAGCCATAAAAGATTTAAGACAAGTGAGTAGTTCTTCAGCATATCCTAAACTTTACAACTATACTTTTGGACCCCTATAAAATTTTGGAATCAGTGTCAAATTTAGTATGATATTACATTCTACCTTTCATTATTATAGCGGTGTAAATACGCTAGCCCAGTTAGATTGCATGTGTTCTAGTCAGTGACTGCATCTTGCTCATTTCTGTGTATGACACAGTATCTGACACAATGTTTTCTTCATAGAAGATCTTCACTAATCTTTTTAATTTAAACGAGTTAAACATATGAGATATTAACATTTCTCACCAGTATCAATCTTTTTCTCTCTGTTTTGTCTTCTAGGTAAGCAGAAAACTCTTCTGAAATTTCACTTAGCTGGGGCTATGTGACTGGTCCTGCCCAAAAGGTGGCAAGCATATGTGGCAAGGGTCATTTCCTGACCTAAGCCTTTAGTTTCCAGAACAACTTCTCTCTGTCATTTCTTCTCATGATAGAGCAACAGAAGTAACATATTCTTGTGGGTATCGTTAAAAGATGACGTAACCTCTGACAGCCTGAGTCCATAGATGTCTGTACAGAGCAGAGCCCCTTTCTAACCTGCCTGTGATATACTGTGAAACAAACCTTTTTATTGCCTTAAGCCACAGAGATATTTGGAGATGTGTTTCACTTCAGCAAAGCTGGTTCTTTCATAAGTAATATATATTTTTCTTAAGTGATAAAACACTAGTGTGTATACGAATCTTAGTAATCTCTCCTGATTGCTTTTTCTTACTAGAGGATTGTCTAGGAAAAAGAAAATGAGTCCCAATGACTTGTACATACATAACCAGCTGCCTTTTTAAAGTGTAATTGCTCTATGTTGAATGGATACTAACAAGTTCTTCGACCACAGCAGATAATGAAAAACACGTGAGATTAGAAGGTTGGTACACAACAGAGTCCCAATAAATTATTGATTAATAGAAACATTATATCACTGAGGTTTTACAAATGTTTCCAAATGCATAACGACATGAATTTTGAACAATCCTAAACCAGATAGATAGTACCCTCATATTCTTTTGTCCAGAATTATACAGGGACCTCAGGATCTTGCTAGAGACGTTTTAGATTAATCTTTCCAAACATCATAAACTACACGTATTTCAATATGTTCTTTTTAGAGGCTCATTTTAATTTCCATTGAAAGTGTAAAGAATTTCAGGTTAGTTTTTATTATGGTTTTGCTCTGCTGCATATCAGGGTGATATAGCAGGGAAGAAGTGATGGGAGAGGAGCATTGTACAAGTGTGTTCTTCTCATTGCCAGCTGACCACATGCTCACTCTATTTGCTATAACATTTCTCTCCCTATCTAGCTTATTCCTTTCTGGCCTCACAAGGTCGTATCTAAAGACATTTTAAGAAAAAATAAATTAAAAATTTAGAAACATAAGAAAAGATCATTTGCCTGATATTTAAGTTTCAAAATCCAACGTTGACACTAGACTAAATTCCTATGAGCAGCTGTCTGGTTTTATTTGTCTGCAGCTGTCTGGTTTTATTTCACTTTCTAAAAGCTATCATTATCACACATTCCTTGAGGATACGTTCTCTAGTGAATTCAAGCTGACAGTGTCAGCTGCCCTTCAATCATTAACTATTACTTCCTCTGGATAATAAAGAAAGGGCTTTCCACATATAACAAAGCAGATGAAATGGTTTCACTGGGCACACATCCAAATCTCATCTTCTACTTCCCATAATCCCCATGTGTCACAGGAGGGACCAGGTGGAGATACACGAATCATGGGTGTGGTTTGTCTCATCCTGTTCTTGTGCTAGTTAGTTTTCTCAAGATCTGATGGTTTCATAAGGGGTTTCCCACTTTGCTGGGCACACATTCTTCTCCTTCCTGCCACCATATGAACAATGTGTTTGCTTCCCCTCACTAAGATTGTAAGTTTCCTGTAGGCTACCTAGCCCTGCAGAACTATGAGTCAATTAAAGCTTTTGCTTTTATAAATTACTCAGTCTCAGGTATATCCTTATAACAGTGGGAGAACATACTAACATGGCAGATTGGTACTGGGAATGGTGGGGATGCTACCATAAAGATATCTGAAATGTGGAAAGAACTGTGGAACTGGGTAGCAGGCAGAGGTGGGAATGGTTTGGGGGGTTCAGAAGAAGATAGAAGAATGTGAGAAAGTTTGGAAATTCCTAGAGGCTGGTTGAACAGCTGTGACCCAAATGCTTCATGGTAATATGGAAAATGAAGTTCAGACTAAGATGGTCTCAGACAAAGATGAGGAAATTATTGGGAACTGAAGTAAAGGTCACTCTTGCTGTGCAAAGAGACTGGTGCATTCAGCCCCTGCCCTAGAGATCAGTGTACTTTGTGTTTGAGAGAGATGATTTAGGGTATCTGGTGGAAGAAATTCCTAAGCAGCAAAGCATTCAAGAGGAAGCAGACATAAAAGTTTGGAAATTTTGCAGCCTGATGATGTGATAGAAGAGAAAAACCCAAGCACTTTAGGAGGTCAAGACAGGTGGATTATCTGAGGTCAGGAGTTTGAGACCAACCTGGTAAACATGATTAAAACCTGTCTCCACTTAAAAAAAAGAGAGAGAGAGACAAAAGTTAGTTGTGTGTAGTGCCATGTATCTGTAATTCTATCTACTTGGAAGGCTAAGGCAGGTGAATTGCTTGAACTCCGGAGCTGGAGGTTGCTGTGAGTTGAGATCACACCACTGCACTCCAGCCTGGGCAACAAAGTGAGACTGTTTCAAAAACAATAGCAACAACCAAAGAAAACCCTGTTTTCTGGAGACACATTCAAGTTAGTTGCAGACATTGTATGAGGAACCAAATGTTAATCACCAAGACAATGGAAAACAATGTCTCCAGGGCATGCCAGAGACGTTCATGGCATCACCTCCCATCACAGGCCTGGAGGCATAGGAAGAGGAAATGGTTTCCTGGGCCTGGTCTTGGGATGCCTTCCTCTATGCAACCTATGGACATGGTGCCCCATGTCCCAGCTGCTTCTGCTCCAGCCATGGCTACAAGGGGCCAAGGTAACAGCTTGGGCCATTGCTTCAGAAGGTGAAAGCCCCAAGCCTTGGTGGCTTACACATGGTGTGGAGCCTGTGGGTGCACGGAAGAATTGAGGTTTGGTTCAGATGGATGGAAATTCCTGGATGTCCAGGGAGAAGTTTGCTGCAGGGGTGGGGCCCACATGGAGAAACTCTACTATGACAGTGCTGAAGGGAAGTATGGAGTTGAAGCCCCAGTACAGAATCTTCGCTGGGGCACTGCCAACTGGAGCTGTGAGAAGAGGGTCACCATCCTCTAGACCCTAGAATTTTAGATCCATCAACAGCTTGCACTACGGGCCTGGAAAAGTCAAGACACTCAACACCAGCTTGGGAGAGCAACTAGGAGGGGGCTGTGCCCTGCAAACCTACAGGGGCAGAACTGCCCAAGGACTTGAGGACCCACCTCTTGCCTCAGCATGGCCTGGATATGACACTTGAAGTCAAAGGAGATCATTTTGGAACTTTAAGGTTTAATGACTGCCCCACTGGATTTTGGACTTGCATGAGGTCTATAGTTCTTTTGTTTTGGCCAATTTCTCCCATTTAGAATAGGTGTATTTACCTGATTCCTGCACCCCCATTGTATCTGGGAAGTAACTACCTTGCTTTTCATTTTACAGGCTCATAGACGGAAGGGACTTGCCTCGTCTCACATGAGACTTTGGACTTGGACATTTGAGTTAAAGCTGGAATGAGTTAAGACTTTGGGAGACTGTTGGAGGGCACGATTGTGTTTTGAAAAGTGAGGAGATGAGATTTGGAGGGGCCAGGAGTGTTATAATATGCCTTGGCTGTATACCCACCCAAATCTCATCTTGAATTTTAGTTCCCATAATCCCTCCATGTTGTGGGAAGGACCATGTGAACACAGTTGAATCACGGGGGCAGTTTACCCCATTCTGTTCTCATGATAGTCAGTTAGTTCTTTCAAGATCTGATCTGATGGTTTTATAAGGGGCTTCCCCCTTTGATCGACACTCCTTCTTCTCCTTCCTACCACCATGTGAAGAAAGACACGTTTGCTTCCCATTCCACCATGAAGGTAAGTTTCCTGAAGTCTACCCAGTCCTGTGGAATTGTGAGTCAATTAAACCTCTTTCCTTTATAAATTGCACAGTCTCAGGTATGTCCTTATAGCAACCGGAGAATGAACTAATATGCTACATATGCAGAATGTTCAGAATTTCTGTGTGTAAGACATCTATCATAATCTACATAGTAGTTTCATTCTACATTCTCAACTCTCTTTTATAAATGTTACTTGGTTTTCATTATGGCCACTCTTACTTTCATTTTTTATTCTGGAAGGCAGAATTTATCAATCAGATTCACAGATAATAAGGTTCTTTGCTCACATAAGACTTCAATAATTCTCAAGGTACAAGTAGAAAGAAACATGAATTCACAAATACATAACATACATTCAGGAAAAATAAACATGGGTACATGGGTAAATCGCATCATATCATATTTTAGCTCCTCATGGGACAAAACTGCGTTGGGACAGAGAGTTTGAAGACTTACTGTATGAGGACACCTTTTAATATGACAAAAGGGTGTGTTGACAGACAATTGAAAGTAGTTGTATTTTTTTTTATTATTAAATTCTAGGGTACATGTGCACAACATGCAGGTTTCTTACACATGTATACATGTGCCACGTTGGTGTGCTGCACCCATTAACTCATCATTTACATTAGGTATATCTCCTAATGCTATCCATCCCCTCTCCCTCCTCCCCACAATAGGCCCCTATGTGCGATGTTCCCCTTCCTTTGTCCAAGTGATCTCATTGTTCAATTCCCACCTATGAGTGAGAACATGCGGTGTTTGGTTTTCTGTTCTTGCCATAGTTTGCTGAGGATGATGGTTTCCAGCTGCATCCATGTCCCTACAAAGGACAAGAATTCATCCTTTTTTGTGACTGCATAGTATTCCATGGTGTATATGTGCCACATTTTCTTAATTCAGTCTGTCACTGATGGACACCTGGGTTGATTCCAAGTCGTTGCTATTGTGAATAGTGTCACAATAAACATACGTGTGCATGTGTCTTTATAGCAGCATGATTTATAATTCTTTGGGTGTATACCCAGTAGTGGGATGGCTGGGTCAAATGGTATTTCTAGTTCTAGATCCTTGAGGAATTGCCACACTGTCTTCCACAATGGTTGAACTAGTTTACAGA
>NW_012114488.1:2644905-2645336 GCF_000951035.1 Colobus angolensis palliatus | reverse complement strand
TATATGCTGGATTATGTTTATTGATTTCCGTATGTTGAACCAGTCTTGCATCCCAGGAATGAAGCCCACTAGATCATGGTGGATAAGCTTTTTGATGTGCTGATGGATTCGGTTTGCCAGTATTTTATTGAGGATTTTTGCATCGATGTTCATCAGGGATATTGGTCTAAAATTCTCCATTTTTGTTGTGTCTCTGCCAGGCTTTGGTATCAGGATGATGCTGGCCTCATAAAAAGAGTTAGGGAGGATTCCCTCTTTTCCTATTGATTGGAATAGTTTCAGAAGGAATGGTACCAGCTCCTCCTTGTACCTCTGGTACAATTCGGCTGTGAATCTGTCTGGTCCTGGACATTTTTTGGTTGGTAGGCTATTAATTATTGCCTCAATTTCAGAGCCTGCTATTGGTCTATTCAGGGATTCAACTTCTTCCT
>NW_012114488.1:2621391-2640217 GCF_000951035.1 Colobus angolensis palliatus | reverse complement strand
CCCCACTCTCTTCTGGCTTGTAGAGTTTCTGCCTAGAGATCTGCTGTCAGTATGATGGGCTTCCCTTTGTGGGTAACCAACCTTTCTCTCTGGCTGCCCTTAACATTTTTTCCTTCATTTCAACTTTGGTTAATCTGACAATTATGTGTCTTGGAGTTGCTCTTCTTGAAGAGTATCTTTGTGGTATTCTCTGTATTTCCTAAATTTGAATGTTGGCCTGCCTTTCTAGGTTGGGGAAGTTCTCCTGGATAATATCCTGCAGAGTGTTTTCCAACTTGGTTCCATTCTCCCCATCACTTTCAGGTACACCAATCAGACGTAGATTTGGTCTTTTCACATAATCCCATATTTCTTGGAGGCTTTGTTCATTTCTTTCTACACTTTTTTTCTCTAAACTTCTTACTTCATTTCACTCATTTGATCTTTATTCACTGATAATCTTTCTTCCAGTTGATTGAGTCACTTACTGAAGCTTCTGCATTTGTCACATAGTTCTCGTGTCATGGTTTTCATCTCTATCAGTTCGTTTATGGACTTCTCTGCATTGATTATTCTAGTTACCCATTTTTCCATTCTTTTTTCAAGGTTTTTAGTTTATTTGCACTGGGTATGTAGTTCCTCTTTTAGCTCTGAGAAGTTTGATTGACTGAAGCCTTCTTCTCTCATCTCGTCAAAGTCATTCTCTGTCCAGCTTTGTTCCGTTGCTGGCAATGAGCTGTGTTCCTTTGGAGGGGAAGATGCACTCTGATTTTTTGAATTTTCAGCTTTTCTCTCCCACTTTTTCCCCATCTTTGTTGTTTTATCTGCCTTGGTCTTTGGTGATGGTGACATCCTGATGGGGTTTTGCTGTGGGTGTTCTTTCTGTTTGCTAGTTTTCCTTCTATCTGAGAAAAGAGAGGATTTGAGCACTATGCCTGCCTTCCTCCATCCTCTTCCTCCACAGTGTTTACGTCCATTAGAGATCATAGTCCTTGTCCATATTAACATAGGATTCAGGAAAAGCAGTGATGGTGAGCATTTTTTCATGTGTCTGTTGGCTGCATAAATGTCTTCTTTTGAGAAATGTCTGTTCATATCCTTTACCCACTTTTTGATGGGGTTGTTTGATTTTTGTCTTGTAAATTTGTTTAAGTTCTTTGTAGATTCTGGATATTAGCCTTTTGTCAGATGGGCACATCATCACTGGTCATCAGAGAAATGCAAATCAAAACCACAATGAGATACCATCTCACTCCAGTTAGAATGGAGATCGTTAAAAATTCAGGAAGCAAGAGGTGCTGGAGAGGATGTGGAGAAATAGGAACACTTTTACACTGTTGGTGGGATTGTAAACTAGTTCAACCATTGTGGAAGACAGTATGGCAATTCCTCAAGGATCTAGAACTAGAAATACCATTTGACCCAAACATCTCATTACTGGGTATATACCCAAAGGATTATAAATCATGCTGCTATAAAGACACATGTACATGTATGTTTATTGTGGAACTATTCACAATAGCAAAGACTTGGAACCAACCCAAATGTCCATCAGTGATAGACTGGATTAAGAAAATGTGATAGACTGGATTAAGAAAATGTGGCACATACACACCATGGAATACTATGCAGCCTTAAAAAAGGATGAGTTCATGTCCTTTGTAGAGACATGGATGAAGCTGGATACCATCATTCTGAGCAAACAATCGCAAGGACAGAAAACCAAACACCGCATGTTCTCACTCATAGGTGGGAACTGAACAATGCGATCACTTGGATACAGGGTGGGGAACATCACACACCCAGGTCTGTCAAGGGGTGGGGGGCTGAGAGGGATAGCATTAGGAGAAATACCTAATGTACATGATGAGGTGACGGTTGCAGCAAACCAACATGGCACACGTACACCTATGTAACAAACCTGCACGTTGTGCACATGTACCCTAGAACTTAAAGTATAATAAAAAATATACATGTATTTTTTTAAAAAAATCCCATTTTTCCAATTACAGTGGGTAAATGCCACCAACTAAGAACCTATTAAGTCAGTAAAGAAAATGTTCATTATATGCTTAGTTCTAATTTCACATGATTAATCTTATTAATTCTTTTATAATTACAGAATTTTTAAAAAATCAAACTACTATGTATTTGCTGAAAACATTTCTTAAAATTATTGACTGTGACATATCTGACTTTGCTCATAACAACTTTATTTTTATTTTTTAAAAAATGTTATTTTCAATTGCCATTTATTATGAAATTTGCAACAGAGCACTAGTTTCTGCATCTCCACTTAGTTGAACATCAGTATTATGCCTTTAAGTTTGTCTATACTTAGCATTTAAAATATAAAATACTTCATATTAAAATTAACATAACATTCATTTCAATTTAACTGCCATTATAACTTATCTAATTATGACTAACTCCATGGTACGTATGCAATATCCAAATAAACATATTGAAATGTTTTCCTCGATGTGTAGAAAAAATATATTTTAAATGAATCAATCTGTTGACATTGAGTATGTTGCTAATGAGTTTATGTGTAATAACAGAAACAATACACATGCCTAACAACTGCAATGTAACAACAGCTAACTTGATGCAATGGTTAAAGTAAAAACATTCCTATGACACAGTAAGATGTTTCTAATAAAAATGTTTTATACTGCTTTGAGGTTTAAGTTAAAATTAATTAAAATGTAAAATTCAGTGTTTTGATCATATTTGCCATATATTTCATGGACTAAATAGCTGCTTGGGGCCAGGGCCTGTGATATTAGACAACACAGTCATAGAGCAACTAGCAGTGATTTTTATGAGTGACATTTGACTAATTGCAGGAAATGGGCTAATTACAAAGAAGAACAAGTGGAGATGTTCAAAGGCATTGTTTTGTAACATGCATATTTGCCATTGTATATTATGTATTTGACCAGAAGTAATGAGGGAATTTCAAAGATTTTTTTTGTTTGCTTTTATATGCCTGCTTTAAACTCTATGTTTCCCATTCAAAATGTCCTAAGTGAAAAGATATTCTTGATAAACAAATCTGTATTGAATGCTAACTACACCAAACACTGTTAGAAGCCATATATCTTGTATCTTGTAATCATCTAATTTAGGCAATTGATTTACTTAAAGTGTTTCATACCCTTTGCAATGATTCTACATGTAGAATTTCAAGTCAAATGCTGGCATGGGAATACATGTATCTGCTTTCTATTTACAATTTGGTCACAAGCCACTTGTATCACTTTGGAGAAATCACATGAAATTGATTCTCAATGCTACTGTGACAGAAAGCCTGGGATTACTTATATATGGCAAGATATTGCCTTCCTTTCTCCTATCCCCCAAAACTGGTCAATTTTATACAAGCATAAAAAACACATATGAAACAAAATCGACTCCTTTGTGATAATACATAGCTAGTAGTTGACCTGTGACTTATAAAATAAACCTGACAAAGTCACTTGAGGTTTAAAGCATGTTCCTTAAATAAGTTGGAATACATTGTTTTCTTTAATTCTCTACAGTATCACCAGAATTTCTGTGCCAGTGATTAAACAAGAAAAAAAAGTTTTAAACACAGCATTCATAAACGATTAGTTCAAAACCAGGTAGGATTATCCAGGTGAAAAATCTATATTTTTGCAATCTTAATACACAGGGCTACGATCACAATTATATGCAAGTCATTAGCCCACACGTTATCTATCAATTTCTTTTTCAATGTGGCTCTAAAGTTGCCCTTGTCAGAAAATGAATAAACTGTCTAGAAGTTTGAAACTATTGCTGCTCACAGACCTTGATCTGGGTTCAAACTGCATCACATAATATCAAATTCCCTTGCATTGTACAAAGATGGTTGTTATTGCAAATGCAGTTTTGATTAGCAAATAAATGCCTTACTCCATTAGAGGAAAGATGATATCACACTTAAACTTGCAAAATGGTTTTGCATTCTTATAGAGGAAATCATGTGTTTTAGGGGCAAGAACACTATTGGGAATTAGAAAACTGCTTATACTCCTGGCCTTATTGCTGACACGCTGTTTGGCATTAACACCAAACTTCCCACCACCTCAAATTGCTCATGTGTGTAATGAGTTATCTGTTACACCACTGGTATCTGCTTAACAGGGATGATACGAGAATTAATTAAGGGAGTCTTCAATCTACTTATGGCTGCTCTAGAAAATATATTTTAAAATAAATAAATGAAAGTTACTTAGTAGTTAAACTGCTTTATAAATATTCTCAGAACTGATATTTTTTATTTAACGGATTCCAAAAGGAGCTACGAAAATTCAACGACTCTCCCCTTTGAGTGAAGGAAGGCAGTGATTACGGAACTATAGCACTGTACGGTGTTCTGCTCTCCATGGACACACTACTACTCACCAGCCTGCTGTTACCACAATGACTCAGGGTAAAAGGAAAAATGATTCAGGATAAAAGGTAAGCATCTGCTCTTCCACAGAGAAATGAAGATAACCAAATTAACCAAGCACACCTAAGTAGACGATAATTCCACTCAAAGGATAAAAAACTACTTGCTTTGCTGGAAATCCTGATAGATGGTGCAAAACTCTGTTGCATATCACATGAAATTAGGCCTTATGTTGAAATTCACTGATTAAACATCCTGCTTTAAGGATGCATACTTTTTGAAAACACAATAAACACATAAATTGTAATTATAATTTAGTGTAATGTAACTGCTATTATAATTTTTAAACATATTGAAAAAACACAATACAGTGAAAAACTGTATTAGGGTAAACAAGTGTTATATAGCTTAAGTATAGTTGGAAGGACTGGAATATGCAATAAATCACTGTTATTCTGTTTTGTGCTGCTATAACAGAGTACCTGAGACTGTGGAATTATAATGAATGGAAATTTACTGGCTCATGCTTCTGGAGGCTAGGAGGTCCAGAACTGATGGGTTGGCATCTGGCAAAGATTTTCTTGCTATGTCATTCCATGGTAGAGGGCAGAAGAGCAAGAAAATTAAAGAGAGAAGTAAAAGAAGCCACACTTCACCTTTTATAATGAACTCATTCCCACACTAATGAACCCATTCCTGAGGTAACAGCATGAATGCATCCACCCCTCCTTCATGAACTAATCACCTCTCATTTAGCTCCATCTCCCAACACTGTTGCATTGTGCATTAAGTTTTCAAGGCATGCTTTTTCAGGAGGATACATTCAAATCATAGGCATCACATATAGCCTCACTTTATGGATAAGTCTAGCCATATCCGGACAATTCTATAAGCCAGGCCTCACAGGTAACTTTATAATGTAGTGAGTCATGCCCCCTGCACCTCCATGAAATTCTGACTCAATCTTTAACATAACAGAATGTTTAGAAGAGGCCTAACATTTTCACATGTACCACTTTACTAATGCTTAAGTGAAACACAAAATGTACTCAACTAATATTCAAAATATACACAATACAATACTTATGATACTGAATAACAGATATGAATTCTGTATCTTTGAATTTGTATTTTACAAGTGAACAATGTTTATGCATGTGGAAATCTGCAAAAGACATGGAGTTGGCAAATCTGAGTTTTCATCTTGAATTTGACAAGTGAACTCTGTGATCCTGGGAATGTCAACTATTGTCACTTAAAAAACGACAAAACTGTCTTCCCGTTCCAACTAAAAATCTCTGAATTAGATATATAAATTTCATTTTTTTCTTAAGTCACAAATTAAAACACAATGCATACTTGATAGATTATAAAGAGGAAGGTATCAAATACATTATAAAAACTAATGTCATACTCTGTTAATGTTTTAAAACATTTAAAAATGTTCAAATTATTCAATTACTAAGCTGACAAAGTGCTAGCCAGTTTTTATAAAATCACATGATTATTTAAATATTAGCAATAATAAATCCATATATAAAGCAAATTCTTAAATTTGACAACTAAGCAAATAATAGTCTCCTCCCTTGTTTTTTCCTTCTCCTCAGAAACATTTAGTTTAATAAGTAAGGTCCTTTAAGATGCTCTTTTAGCATATTTAAATTAGTAATCTCTTTTTGTCATTATTTACACTAACTCAAAATTAATCAGTTAAAACTATGTTTATTCAGAGGGTAACTTTGTAAAGCAAAATGAACCAAGCAATGACAAAATAAAAACAAACAGAAATAGAAATATCAGAAACATCCAGACATGCTTTATTTCAACTAACATTAGATAACCACTTACTCTGTGTTACACCCCATTATAGGTGCTTTATATTTATTGCTTTCTTAAATCCTCATAACTCAAAGATGTAGCCATTGTCATTATGTCAGTTACACAGATAACACAAAGACATGAAGAAGTTAATGTATATGTATATGTATAACATAAGCACACCCAGCTTCCAAGTGGCAAAGTCAGGATTCATGGCCAGGAATTTGATCACCAGAGTCTATGTTCTATACTACCCTGTAGCCTTTCAGTAAATGTAATTTGGTTTGGGAAGAAATCAATAGATCACCTTGGCATAATTATAGAAAATATGAGATGGGAACCACAATTAGAGTTTGTTTGTCACTAGGTGCTAGGTCAAGGGGTTTGGATTTAATTTGATAAAACACGAGAATTATTGAAATTTTCCAAGCTGAGGTATGATACGGTAAGAGCAGAGCTTCAAAAGATCCATCTGGCAGTAGTGTGCACTGTGTGTTAGAGAGATCTTTCAAGTTAGGAAGTTCTCATGACTGTGAAAATGAGTGGGCAGGGATGAGGAAATGGAAAGCCGGTGTACGAAATGTGAGGCAGCACTGTGAAAAAATGACTAAGACATGACAACTGATGAATAATGGAAGAGAAGCGAGAGAAACATGAAAGTTCAACAGTTTTGAGTTCGATGGACTTGGAAACGCATGATGCCATCACAGAGAAAAGCTATCAAAGCACAATTAGATGGGAATCATTAAGGGAGGGATGATTTCAATTTTAGGTTTGTTAACAGACCTTAAAGCCTCAGTTTAGCATTATGAAGTTCTGAGGATAAAATAATAAGTTTCTACCTAAAGTCTTTTTCTGGGTAGAGGTGGTTAGTAAGACACTATTACAAATTTTCAAAAACTAAACTGCATAGAATTTTCTGAAATGTCACTAAAATCTATATTTGGATTTTGCATATAAAAAGAGAAAATTCTTGTTCAAAGAAATAAAATTCAAGTAAACCTGGATACTTTCCCAGAAAAAAAAAATTGCCATTTTAACAGGGTGAAGAAAAATTTGTAGATTTTTTTTTTTTTTAGGTAACAGAACTACCTTGATACTTCATATTGTATACACAGTGTCTCCATCTGTAGCTTTATACTTGCCAAGCCAAATATTTTGAGATAAAGTATTTTAAAAATGCAAAGACAAAACTACCTAAGAATCTTACATATATATATATATGCATGTATGTATATATGTACACATATACATCTACCATTTCATATATTTGTTGTATGTGATATTCATGTATAAATACACTTTATATATGTACACACACATATGCACACACACTTTTTCAGTATCTGGTGTGTTTCTCTGTGTTATTTTTGCCATTATCATGCTATTACTTTGAGTATCTGCATACTTTGCTGTGATTTTTATATGTATATCTTCAGTCTCCATTTCTCTTATGAAAAAATAAAATTTATTGTCCTTTTATCCCTTCCTATTCTCTTTCATCCTAATTTAGTTAATAACGTTATCTTTTTTGATGTGTACCTTTGTGTTCAAAAATATACTTCTGCTTTCACTTTTTATCAACTTTAATAAAATGCCTTTACTTTAAGTGACCACGTATGTGGCAATAAGTAAGCTTATTTTATACTATACTATTTCTATTTTTTGTTAGTTGAAGGGTCTTAACACATGACATTTATATGTATGTAAGTATATGTATGTGTGTGTGTGTGTGTGTGTGTGTGTATGTATGTATATATACATGACTAGTCAAGCACTGAATTTTCTGAAATGTTACCAAACATTTGATTACTGGGGACTGGAAAATTTCTCAGCTCTCTCACCTCTCTGATACTTTAATTCTGAGACATGTTCTACTGCATCCCAGATTTTTCTAACAGGTTTGACCTGGAGTTCACCATAGTGATTACTGTGTGTGTGTGTGTGTTTACATATACACACATCTACCCTATCACATATATTGACCATAGGTGAGCATATACCTGTATATAAATGTATAACATATATGTGTACATATACTATATATGTGCATATATATACACTTCTAAAATATCTATCATCTATGTATCCTTTTTACATATTTGAAATTTTTCTCTGAGCATTTACATTTTGTCTCTCCTATACCAGCCTTTTTTGTTCTTAATTTACAATAGTACTCACTGCTCACCACCAATTTTCTTAATGTAGTTTTCCCAGTGTTTTAAGTGAAATATATCCTCAGTTAGCACCTGGAGTCATCACAAAGCCAGTATTTCCTAGAATACTGTGTGTTCAAAAATATTTTGTTTGATTTGAAGGAAAGGCCAGTGAATTACATAATTCTTGGCTCAAAACTTCTTTTCCTGAGTATCATTAGATGTTGTTCAACTGTTTACTAATTTTGAATATTTAATGTCTAATAATCTGATGACAATCTCATTTTATTTTGTTTATATGTGGCATGAGCCTGGGTATGAAAATATTTAATCAAAGTAAAATTTCTAATTTTCTTTTTCAAAAGTGTATTCAGTTGAATATTTTCTGGATTTCTATATATTTGAGAATATTATTCTAATGTATTAACATGACACAATAATTTAAGGTTAATTCTAAGTGAGATTTTGATATTTCTAAGCATATCTGGTAAATTGACACAAAGAAATCAAAGGGACTAATGACTTTTGGAAAATTCATCCCAATGCCAAACGGACCAAGTTTTACATTTGACCTATCAAGGACATCTTTAAGCTTAAAGGCAAAAGGAACATCTCTAAGCCTAAAGGCAAAAGGAAATTATGAGTAGAACATGGTATATATTACAAAGAATTGTCTTTTAAATTGATTATTCCAGAAATGAAGACATGCATA
Organism: Colobus angolensis palliatus; assembly: GCF_000951035.1. Lineage (NCBI taxonomy): Eukaryota > Metazoa > Chordata > Mammalia > Primates > Cercopithecidae > Colobus > Colobus angolensis. Next base: position 2,631,150 of record NW_012114488.1, on the reverse strand, counting down.
CTTAATATATCAGACATATGTTAATCAAAATTTTTACCCTTTTTGTCACTAGAAGAGGCATTGGATATTTTAACTTTTATTCTTCTAGTACATTCTGTCATTGTTCTGTCCATGTCAACCAAACACTCTTTACATTGCCACCTTAAGTTTTAATTGCCAGAGCCTTTAACTCTCCCTAAGGATTTTCTCTGGGTTCTTGCAGGCAATCTGGAAGTGGATAGGAACTAATAATACACTCCAGGAGCATGAGTCAAACATTGACTAATGGGAAATGGAGAATTTCTCAGCTCTTTCTCCCCTCTGATAGCACAGTTCTGAGGCATGTTCTACAGCTTCCCAAATTTTTCTAATAGGTTTGACCTAAAGTTGACCACAGCGATCACTTACTTGATAACATGATCATTTTATAGGCTTCCATGCCTTTCCTCTTTTATCTCACTACAATCAAAACAGCTGGTACAAGAAGTGGCCCTGAAAAACAGAGCCCTCAGGATGGAATTTTGGAATCTGTTTACTCACCTGCCAGATGGCAACACAGACCCTATTACTAAGAATGATTAAGAATGGTAATAATGCCTGACTGCCCAATTACCTGAAGGGAATTGGAATGAAGGTCCTATAAAAAGGAATGGCCTGACCAATGCAAGCTATTGCATGAAAGACATGGGTTAATTGTTAAGTACGTAAGAATTATGAAATCAGCTGTTGACTGCTAATGAAACGTTTTCTGAAGAAAATGGCAGAATCATGGTAGTCAACTATCAGCTCAGGGCATGTGTGAAAGCCAGGAAACTTCCATGTCAGTATCCAAAGGGTCTTTCATTTCCAGTAGTTGGAAACGAACTGCGCTGAAAATTGAGTCTAGGATCTAATTGTGACAAGAACAGAGTTCCAAAGAAGCCAAACTGGTAGCTCTAACGAGATTCCTCTGATAAAGTCAGGAAACCAGATTGCCTTGGCTAGTAAAAGTGGTCCCATTCCCCTCCAAAAAAATGCCTGGAGACTGTGCAAATTTATTATCTAAGGCAGGTGATCAACGCTTGTCTTCCTCAAGATGTGCTCCCACCTCTCCTCATTGTTTCTGAGGAGTAAGATTAAGACTTTGTATGGCCTAATTGGGAAGCACTTCTATTCCAGAAAAACAGGTACCAAAAGGTCACCAAATCTTAGTTAATATATGTAAGTGAAGACGGGGAGAACATGCATGAGTATGGATCTCCAGGGTTAGTTACCTTATTGTGCAATGAAAAAGGGACTACTTTAGGTGGGGGAGGGAGAATCGATTTTTACAGTTAGTGAAGGAATTTTGTAACATAAATTATACAGAGTTGACAAATTCCCAGCTGTGGTGCCACCTTTCTCAATTAGCTTACCTCAGTCTGTAATTTTTTTTAGTTTTTTTCAGGCTGTCTTAGGTTGACAAGGTATTTTTTGCTCCTTCTGTTCTGCATTACCTTATCTTTTCCAATGTTTAGGATTAATTAACATCTAAGGGAGATTATATTTTATCTGGGTTTAAATAATTCTTTCAATTTTACAGCTAAGCTTAGTTTACTAATTTTCACCAAATTAACTCAGTGAAGTCCCCTTTACTCTGCCCTCAGAAATTGAATAGTTGCAACTCTTCCCTTGTTTCTAATCCTTCACAACTGAGGATAAACCTGATTCAAAAGTTCTTTGATAATTTTTCGGAGGTGTTCAGTGATTTTTCAGTCTGTGTGTGTCATCATCCATTCTGAAGGGGGATATATCTTATTCTTTTGAAATTGAATTGAATATGAGAAGAGCATGACACATATTTTTATATTTGCAACCTGAAATTATATGATCCATCATTAGGACACCTTCAAAACATTAAGATGACTACATTAAAATTTCAAAAGATGTATTTACCTGTATCTACTTTTCTTTCCTTTTCCAGTAATACTATTCAGAATAAATTAGAAGGAAAAAAGTACTACTTAAAGTAAGGTTTTATTTTGAGAATACCATTATACTTCCCGGCAGTATCTTTTAATCTACAGGTAAATATGCCCCAAAAAGTCACCTGCATGCCATGATCAAAAGAATGAATACTAAGATAAAATCTAAAACATTCATGCTGCCCTAAATATTATAGGTATACAAGCTTTGCCTTTATAATTACCGAAAAAATTACTTTAACCAAGTGATAAAACAGAAAATTGTAATGAAATATTTATTACCAACGACGTGATAGGCAATTACATTTTCAAAAAGAGAAGAGATAAAAGAAAGATAAAAATGCATTACCTGACTACTTTGGGATAGATGTTATTATATATTATTTAATATTCAGAATGATCTATCTAAAGTAGTTGGTATCATTCTCATTTTGTATGAGGAGAAACTGAAGTTCAGAAAGTTAAGTAAGATTAGGTTAACCATTATTAAGCTGCTGGATAATGGTTTTGTTGAAAGACTTTATAATCACAATAGAAGACAGAGATAAAAACAACATGGTAGATACTTCTTGTTTATCATTTATTTATTTTATTTTATCACAGTAAGAATTTTCAAAGGTCAGCAATGTGAACAAGAGTTCTCTGAATACTACAAAGCCTTTGTAAACATCCTTCTTTGTAAAATTGATTTTCTCCTTCGATCTCACTATTATCACTTGCCAATTGGTGTCTTTTAACTCTCTCCTGCATTTCTCATCCTCAAATTATAAATATGTCAAGATCAAAAGGAATGTCAAATTTATAGCATTTCCAGAGGAATTTAAGGGTTCAGTTACTATTAGTTCTTCTTGGAAAGTTCCATAAAATTAATTTCAAATTTATATTTGTACAAATCATAAAAATAAAAATATATAATATTTGATGTTTAAATTATATATCAATATACCATCTTCTAAGCAAAGTGTTATTCAGAATCATCATATAACATTTACCTACAGTTTCTTGAAATTAAAAAAATATTTCTGTAGAAAAGTGTACTTTCTTAAGGAAGAAGCTTTTCCAAACAATATACTGTCTTAAGCTGCCTTTTGATAATTCTGAATGTAACAGAAAACAATAAAATTAATATCAGTTTTTATATCCTTTTGTCAATTTCAAGTGCTCCATTACAAAGATAAATTATGTCTTCTCTTAAAAACACACATTTGTAATATGTGGTTAAGAATATACATTGTTAATTTTTAAAATATTTCTTTACTAGATAGAGCTGAGAGCCACTAGAAGGTTTATGAATGTTGAAGAACAATGTTCTTTTTATCTTTAATAAATTGTGAACATCACAGAATAAAAATGAGATGATGTAATCAGATTGGAAAATACTGAGATATTTTTAAAAAATTTATTAAACAAGGTGTCAAACTTCAAATTGAATGCTAGTATGCTTTAGAAATGAGAAAACAAATATAAAAATTCACAGTCAAATTTTCCATTTTTGCCAAAATATAGCCTGCTTTAAGAGAATAAATGTTATACATGATGAACTTGAGCATATAGCCCTATTTCTCATAAGAGGGCAGAGAAAAATTGTCACATTTCAACGAGGTCCTTCTCTGGGCAGACATTTCCAGTCAGACCACCAGAAAATAGTAGGAGAAAATACCCAACCAAACAAGCAGATCTGTTTCTTAGCACGGTTCTTAAATTGTCAAGGTATCAATACAGAGGCAAGATGATGACAGAGGCACAAATTGGGATTTTATAGGAGTAATCTGATCATAGAAAATCCTGAGACTTCTGCCTTAATTCTTATTTAATTGCTTTATCTTACCTTCGAAAAAATTCAAATGACATTTTCAAACTCTTAAACAAAAAGATACAATCTTCTCTCCATTACCGTTAGCTCAGGCAAAGAGCTGCATGTAAAGAACAATTTGATCAAAAGAACACATCTCTGCACAAGTCCCTTGACTATCCAGGAAGAAACATTAAAAAAAAAACAACTTTATTTTTTTTAAGAGACAGAGTCTCACTCTGTTGCCCAAGGCTGGAATGCAATGGCGCGATGATAGCTCACTACAGCCTCGAACTCAAGCGATCCTCCTGCCTCAGCCTACCAACTAGGTAGCACTGCAGGCATGTGCCACCACGCTTGGCTAATTTTTAAAACTTTTTGTAGAGACAGCGTCCTGCTACATTGCCCAGGCTAGTCTTGAACTCCTAGCTTCAAGCAATCCTTCCACCTTAGCCTCCCCAAAGAGCTGGGATTACAGGCATCAGCCACTGTGTCCAGCTGGGAACCATTTTCTTTAATGAAAGAGTGGACCCAAGATGTTAAAATAGGGAAAAAGGGAAAAACCTTTATGGTTATGAAAATTTAAGAATTAGATGGTGATAATTGAGCACATTAGTTCCTTCAGATTTCATATCCAAGAGAAATACTCATTCTTCAGAAAACAGAATACACTCACACAAACACATAAACACATACATATGCATATATGTATATGTATATACTACTCATCCCTACTTACACCCAGCATGAAGTACTACATGATACACACACACACACATTTATACATTTGGAATAAATATTCTGAAATATATATATTTCCAGAGATAATTTGTTGCATGGAAATAATTTCAATACCTCAGCAAACAGAAGACTACATTCAATGCCAGTATATTCTCGAGTTCCTCTGCTTTCAAAGAAAATATCTTTCTTGACTTTGTGACAGAATATTAAAAAATTAAATAAACCCTGTAGGAAAGTTGTATAATTAGTAGAAAACACTGCATCTAAATTTAATAAAACAACAGAATATGCCAAGATTTAGGACATTATCTTTTAAAAACCTAAAACAAACCGATTTTAACTACAATATTTAAAGCTTTAGAGAATCAAAAGCTCACGAGTTATAAACAGGAATAGAAAGGATAAATGGTTTACTACAAATGACAATTTTAGGAAACTCTCAAAAATAAGTATGTCATAGTTGAAATGAGATAACTTTTAATAATCACAATGTTAACAGTAAATTTCAATGTAAAACACGCTATTACAAAACACCAAAAACAAATGTTATGATGGACCAATGAAACATATAGATGAACAGTATCTACTTTCAATGCCCCTGAATAGTCAGCATCTTAAAGTCCTCAAAACACTGAACTTTTTAATAATTTATATTTCACACTATGTGCAGGGTTCAGTGGAATAACCCTCGAAATTCCACAAATAATTAATTCTAAGAAAGCTGAAGTTATAAGGGGAGATAAAAATTTAGAGAACTGTGAGACTTTATTTTCCTTTTTAAAATCTTCCTTAAAGTAATTCCAACTGGGGAGATTAGTCGATCCCTGGAAGTTGGAAAATGCAGTTCTTTTCACAGAAAGGGAAGACAGTGGATTTCAGAACTACAAAAGTCTAAAAAAATGAGTAGTGAATAGTTGGCAAGGGAATCTGTGAATACTAGGAATCTGCCAGCACTAGTTTATTTTCTTTTTTGGAATGTATCATTCAACTAGAGAAATAGATGAATGCTGTGTTTGTGTGAGTTAATTAGCTATTTCTGCATAACAATTCATTAAATATCCCATTGCTTTAAAAAATGATCATTTAGCTCATTTTAGATCAATAACTTAGAGTGAGCTTGCCTAGATAGGTTTTGTTGGCACCTGTGAACTCCTACACATGTCCAGGGGTCAGCTGGATACCACTATTTTCAGCTGGTATCAACAGGAACAGTTAGGCCAGCTGGCATAAGTAGACGTAAATGGTATGCTGCAACTCTTCTAAATATGTTCCTCATATCCCTCTAGTAGACTACCCTGGGAATTTTCTTTTTTTTTTTTTTCTTGAGATGGAGTCTGGCTCAGTCGCTCAGGCTGGAGTGCAGTGTACCCTGGGAATTTTCTTATGGTGAAAGCCTGGGTTCAAGAGAGCAAGGCAAAGTTTGCAAACAGTTTGCAAGCTCTGTTTGTATCATATTTGTTGACCTCAGTTGGCCAAACCATTAAAATGACTGAGCCTAGAATCAAGAGATGGTTCAGATTATTACAATGGGAAAAATGAATATTGGGCCATCAATGTAATTACTCTATGACACTTCATCCTCTGGCCACACCCCTCTTATATGCAAAATATGCCCCACTTCACCCAGGATCTCTAAAACTTCCTCCAATCGTGCATTAGGCTTGGAGTCCACGATATTATCATGTGCATCAGGTCCAGACGGAGCTCTTCAGATGTGGTTCCTCTAGATGTGAAGATAAACTAAAAAGCTAACCTATCCAATTCCCACATACCAAACTATGAGACAAGGGTAGGAAGACTGCAATAAATGCCATTATTCGAAAAGAGGGATTTAAAAAAGCAACATAATAGTCACTGGTTCATAACAATTCTCAAATTCTGCTGCTGAGCCAGTGTTGCAAGATTCTTCTGATCTGCTTGCAGGGAATGTTTCCTGTTCAAGCCTTATTTATGCTTCTTGGAAGTGTCTTTCCAGCCCAATGTTCTCTATGATTCTTGGTTCCACATTCTGGGATGCCCTTCCTTTTCCAATTTCCTTAGCCACTTTTGGGACTTTATTATAAGTTATACCCTTGGAACAATATTCTAAGACTACTTCCTGTTTGTAAAAATGTTGTGGCCCCAGAGACCATAATGCATTTTGAGTAATATAATATTATTTTAAACTAAGATGGCTTTACTTTTCCCAATATAAAACCCTGAAATATTGTGTGGTTTTTCTGTAATGCAATAATGTCCCGTTCCACGTCTTTTTGTTTATCCTCCTTAGATTTGTTCAGTTTCTTGGATGTGTAATTTGGTTCTATGTGATAATTTTGGTTGCCCTCAGACACTATCTCTTTAAATATTTCTTCTGCCCCATTCTCACGTGTATTACACCGTTTGATATTTTTCCACAGACATTGGCTGCTCTATTTTCCTTTTGTTTGTTTAGTTCTCTTCTTTCTTTTTTCCCTTTCTGTTTCAGTTTAGATCTTTCTTTTGATCAGTCTTCAAGCTGATTAACTCTTACCTTTGTTGCATCTACCTTGCTGTTCAGGCCATGAAACACATTTTTATTTAATGTATTATATTTTATATCTAGTATATACATTGCTTCTATTTTTAATAGTTTTCTTTGAAATTTTCCACCTCTTTCTACATATTGTCTGTTTTCCAACTAGATAAGTTAGAATTCTTAGTATCACTGTTTTAAAGGACTCTTTCTGTCCGTTGTAATTTTTGAGTCATTTCCATATATATTATTGACTGCTTATCTTCTTGGTTAGGGTTCTCTTCCACTCTATGCGCTCTTGTGAGAGACCCATTTTCATTTTTCGTGTAATTTGGGGGGTTCCAGTTATTTTGTATAAAATTAATATTGATGTTAAAAAAAATCCTGCCCAGAGATACTTCCTTATTCTGCTAGGCTACTAGAGTTAATAACCTGAATCAAAAAGATGTATAGAAGTAGGTCTGAGATTTATTGCAAATTTTCATTCAATTTCCCATTGACTTTTATTATTTTGAGTGCAAGATTAGAAGTATTCCTTCAATAGGACATGAACACTGATGTTATTCTGATAAACCATTTGTTCTTTGCAGCCTGGACCCAGCTTTAGGAATTACGAAATCTTTGCTTCACAGAGAGGCTTTCAGGTTTTGAATAAAGGGAGATTCTGTTCTCCAGTTCTGTTCTTGGCTTGCTCTCACACTGACTTCCTGTCCTGGCCTCTGGATGTTTCTCTAGCCTCCTGCCCTGTCTCCAGTCTTCTAAGCACAGAGGCCTTACACTTTTTGATGGGTGAGGAGGATATTTAAGAGAAACTTATCTCAGGTTTTCTGCTTTTAGCCCTCCAACCATGCCTTGATGAATTTCCCTCAGTTCACTTGTACCAGTTCCCACCATCAGTTTCGAAAAGTCTGAAGTGCCTTGGTGGGGTTTACCTTGCCCTGACCGTGGTCTTTTGTGACGCCCCTCCCCAGGCACACAGTGAACACCCGTGGAGAAGAACTGGTAGCTAGGTGCTGACTTACACTATGGTAGCCACTGTTCAGTGTTCCAGCTCGACTACAATCATTAACATCTCATTTAAATTAAGGGCAGTTCTTTTTACCCCTTCTATGGTGAATTTCTAGTCCTCGCACCACTCCACCATGGATGAGTTGATGATATCCGTTATGATTCTTTTCTCTCTCATAAACTGCTTACCACTATTTCCAATTTAGTTCATTAACTTTCACCAAAACCTCAGGTTTTTACGGTAAAAAGCAAAGAAAAGCAACAATTATGTTGTACATCATTGGGCTTATTTATGGATGTCAGGTATGAGTGATGTTCTTTTGAGATATTTACATTATTGCCAGAAACAAAATATGCAATTAGATATTAATTCATATTTACAGATTTAAAAAAAATAACTCTTAATACAATGGATTGGGAACTCATTAGGAATAAACAGTCATGTGATATGTTATTTATATCTGTGTTATATGCATTTTGCTGACAACCTAGCTTCTACTTAATAAAAAAAATCCCAGACACATTATTTTGGTATATTTCATCTTTCATTCTGATAATCTTAAAAAATATATTCTTCTACAAATCATTTTAAACGTTGTATATGAAGAATTCAGTATTCTTGGTAAGGTAATTTAATACAGGGCACAAAGAACTAAAATATACAACAGGCTTCATGCCTTCCCCATCTGGGACAATGTTATCAAAAGGTACAACACATCTTTGATCTCATGAGACTGCTTCCTTCAGTCATTAAATAGCAAGTCATTGCCTACTGAAGTTAGATGCACAAATGGGTTTTGTTGCTTATTTTACACTGAGGAAACATGCAGAAAAAAATATCAAATACATTTAAAGAATTGTATTGCCTCAATCTGACAATGTGCCATAGTTTTTAGCAATACTTAAACTTAGTTCTATTAGGAGCTAGATATCTAACATAAATATTGAATTCCTTATTTTTATATATATCACTGTAAATTTATATGTAACTACATAGCTTTTTTTTCTTTCATGGTGAAATAATTCTCTTATTTTATTTTATGCTTTAAATGTGTAATTTTTCCAAAGAATAAGCAGAGCTGAGAGAAGCAGTCTTCCGACTGCAGATTTGTGTTTCTAAGAACCTTATTTAATTAGAAGAATTTTGCTGCAATTGTCCTTTCTCGGGCATTGCAAAGGCTACAAAATAGTTTTAACACTTCCCACAATTCAGAAAACAAATCTGATTACCATGCAAAATAAAAATAAGTTTAATTCAAGTCTATTCAATTCCACAGGTAATTTTTGGCTAATTTGAATCAATTTTTTCAGTTTGCAACTCAAAAATGAGATTGCAGACAAAATGCTTGCTTAAAAATACTCTGCATGTGATCAGGAGCACCTATTAATCTGTAGGCAATAACACCTTGTTTTATATTTACTTATGTGTACCTCATCTAAACGTCTGGTAAAATTTGTATAGACATCTTAACCACATATATTGGTGTTAACAGGACAAATAGCATGTCTTTGAATAACAATTGCTGAGATTTTTATAAAAGGTCTTCTATCTCTAATAGCATGCCAATGATAGACAAGAAGACAGGGACTATGGGTAGGGGGAACTTCTAAAGCAGGGATCCCCAACTCCCAGGCTAAAAACCCCATACTGGTCCATTGCCTGTTAGTAACTGGGCTACATAGAAATGAGTGGCAGGCTAGCCAGAGAAGCTTCATCTGTATTCACAGCCATTCCCCATGGCTCACATTACCACCTGAGCTCCACCTCCTGTCAGATCAGCAGTAGCATTAGCTTCTCAGAG
>NW_012114488.1:2568052-2619886 GCF_000951035.1 Colobus angolensis palliatus | reverse complement strand
GCTGGGATTACAGGCTTGAGCCACCTATTTTCTAATTGCGTTTGTTGGTTGCTTGTTGTCGAGCTGTGGGAATTCTTTATATTCTGGGTATCAATCTATCAGATGTATAATTTGCAATTTTTTTCTTCAATTTGGGAATTATCTTCTAACTCTCTTTTTGGTGTCTTTTGATGCAGAAAAGTTTTCAATTTTGATGAAGTTCCATTTACCTCTTTTTTCTTTTCTTGCTGTGTTTTTAATGGCATATCCAAGAAATCATTGCTAACACCAATGTCATGAATCGCCCCCGACCATGTTTACTTGTAAGAGCTTTTTAGTTCTTACATTTAGGCATCTGATCCATTGTTATTAATTTTTATATATGATGTAAAGGAAGAGTCCAACTACATTTTATTTTATTTTTTCTATGTGGATATCCAGTTCACTGAGCACCATTCATTGAAAAGAATACCTTTTACCATCGAATGATCTTGGCATTCTTATTGAAAATCATTTGACCATATATGTGAGGGTTTATGTCTGGACTCTGCATTCATCTCAATGTCTTTTTTTATGCCAGTAGCACACTGTTTTTATTACTGTAGTTTTGCAGTAAGTTTTGAAATTGGGAAGTGTGAGTCCTCCAGTTTTGTTCTATTTCAAGACTACTTTTGCAATTCAAAATCCCTTGAGATTCCACATAAACTTTTGGATTTTTCTATTCCTTCAAAAAATATTGTTGATGTTTTCATAGGGATTGCATTAAATCTGCAGATCTCTGTGCAAAGTATTGACACTTCAGCATTAAATCTTTTGATTCATTAACAAAAGATATACTGCTATTTATTGGTGTCTTCTTTCATTTCTTTTGGAAACATTGTATAGATTTTAGTGTAGAAGGCTTCTGCCTCCTGGGTTAAGTTTATTAGTAAATATTTTTGATGTTATTATAAATGGAATTGTTTTCCTAATTTCCTTTTTAAAGTGTTCATTGTCACTTTGTACAAAAGCAACTAATTTTTCCACGTTGATTTTGTATCCTGCAACTGTGATGAACTAATTTATTAGTTCCAGCCGGCTTTTTTGTGGAACTTTAGGATTTTCTATACATAAGATAATGTTATCTGTGAAGAGAGGTAGTTTTACTTCTTACTTTACAATTTAGTGCCTTTCATTTTTCTTCTGCCTAATTACTCTGGCTAAAGTTTCCAATGCTTTGTTGACTACAAGTGAAAGCAACATCCCTGTCTTATGCTTGATCTAAGGGTAAAACTTCTAGTCTTTCACCATTGATTATGATGTTAGCTCTGCAATTTTCAAAAAACATATGGCCTGTAATATGCTGAAAATGTTTCTGAGTTCATTCCTTCTTACCTTAGACTCTACAATATTAATTATACTTCTAATTGCTTCCTGGTTGTTTGTAAACTTGTTTTTTAAATCAAATTATATTAATAGAAATTATATATTGAGTGCTAAGTAACTCCTGGTCACTATGCCACCTGTTGGTAAGTCAGAGATTCCTGAAATATATTTCTTTTTCTTGTGTGCTTAAGCAAGTAGTGTGAAAGAAGTTATAATGGAGTTTTAACAGAAGTATGCACAGACTACTATGGAGCAGAGAGGAAGACATAATTAACTCTGACTAGAAGGAAGAGGCTATATATCCCAAAAGTGAGTATTGAAGGATAAATAAGAATTTGTACAGTAAATAATACTCCTGACATTCAGGAGACAGAGGTCGTTTCCAAAGCATTCTCGGAAAAAATTCACGCACATAGGGTTGGAAATAAAATGTCACATTCAAGGAATTTCACATAGAAATGCATAAACCGTGCTGTCAATTTGGAATAGGAATAATAGAGGAGGATTGAGCCATGGTAGAAACATGCAGGAAAAAAATTACATGTATGCATATAAATTACATGTATGCATATAAAATTTGTGTGTGTGTGTGTGTATATATATATATAATTTATTATGGGAATTGGCCCACACAATTATGGAGGCTGAGAAGACCCACTATCTGCAAGTCTATAAGCTGGAGAACGAGGACAGCAGTGATGTAATTTAGCCTAACCAAAAATCCTGAGAACTGAGTGGGGTCGGGGATGCTGGTGTCAGTTCCAGAGTTTAAAGGCCCGAGACCCAGGAACTCCAAGGGCAGAAGAAGATGTATATACCAGCTCAAAAACAGAATTTACCCTTTCTCTGTCTTTTTGTCCTACCCAAGTTTTGTTCTACCCAACAGACTGGATCATGCACACCCAAGTAGGTGAGAGTGAATCTTCTTTACTCAGCCTACTGATTCAGATGGTAATCTTTCCCAGAAATGCCCCCATAGATACACCTAGGAATAATGTTTTGCCAGCTATCTGGGTATCCCTTAGACCACTCAAGTTGACACATAACATTAATCATTACAGTAATAAATCAGTACTTAAAATCTAAAATAAATTTTGAAAAAAATTGAGTATAATTTTCAAACATGTAATCTGAGATTCTTTTAATATCTTGGCAAGAATTCAGCAAATCTTTTAAGTTATTTTTAATGTAAAGTTTCAACTGCCACCTATATGTCACTTTCTCTTCCATGTCTGTTTCTGGATTTTAACTCTTGTATGTACTTGCGGAGGCCTGTGCCTGCTGTTAGGCTATAAGCTCCTTGGAGACAACACTGGGCTGGAGCAAAACTCAATAGGGCCTTACTCTGGCCATGGAGGTGCAGCCACAGAACATGCAGAGCTCTGCAGAAGTCAGTGCGAGAACTCCTGATTTTGTCCTTTTAATAAGAAAAGAACAGTGAGAAATAGGAATCTTTCATAACCATATACTCTTTAAGGAGAAGGAATAGGATTAGAACTCAGGTCTTCTCACTTCCATGTTCTGGTTTTTAAAATAATGACTCCCTTATTGTATCAGGAAACACCTCTGGCAAACCCTAAATATATCATGTTCTAGACTGAGAGCTTTCTGAAAGTCCCGTGAGGACAGGGATGGTTGCTTTCTGCACTAGTTTGTCTCCAGGACCTAGTACGTTGTAAAGCACAGTTAACATGATAAACTGATATTACAAGCATTTCCGAACAACTTTCAAAGTGAGAGAAAGAAATATATCAAAGCAAACAGAGGGACTGCATTATTACTATGACACATTAGCACCTTAATTTATAAAATCAAGATGGCCACAGATTAAATTTGAATAGAAATGAACAATTTAATAAATGTTCAGTAGTGAGACTGAACACGACTTTACCAAAATGTAGTTGATCATTCACAAGGACTTTTGAGGATCTTATATGCCTCTCATTTTACTGTATATTTGACAAACACATTTTGTTAGACTATCAACTATGTATCAATAGAATGTTTCCAGTATGATCGGAACCGTATCATCTTTATTCCTGTTTTATACTTAAAGTACAGAATATTTTTGAGAGAAAAGAAGCTATTACTCTGTTCTTTTGTTTTAAAATTACATGATCCAACTATTATCAAGGCGCATAAATCCTTGGCTTTGGCTTGGTAACATTATATGCATATTTCAGTTTATATAAATATAATTATTTGTGCCATTAAATCAATTACAAGAAATCAGTATCAGTGTTCTAAATCAGTCATCAGATACATATTTATGTAAAATTTTTTATTCTTCCTACTTCAGAAATATGCAATAGTTAACACATTTAAATTATGTATTATTGTTAACACTTTGTGTGAAAGTGCAGGAATTGTATATCGAATATTCTCTACATTGAATCAGGATGGATGTTCCAATAGTGAACTGTATCCACCAAGTGAAAGCACATTACTTTTCACTCTCTGCAGGATCCACTTTGATATTTCTCTTTCATTTATTATGTTAATAATTTGAGTATTGTTTTCCTTGATATGTCTGAATGAGATTTTATAAAGTGATGTTAATTTTTATAACATCATCGTTTTTGCTTTCTTGATGTTATAAATTGTATTAGTTTTTTAAAATTAATTCCTGCTCTTATCTTTATTAACCTCTTTTTTTAATTGATTGGGTATACTATTTATTCTTGTAAGTTTTTGAGACTGAAGTTAGTTCATTTGATTTCAACCTTCCATTCTGACGTGTTCATTTCTGGTTATAAAATTCTATCTAAATACTGTTTTGCTGCATCTCACAAATTTTGTTATGTAACTTTTTTTGTAATTATTAAGTTCAAACTATTTCCTAATTTTCCAGTGACTTTTTTGACTCAGGAATTATTTAGAAGTACATTAGTTAATTTTAGGCAGTGAGCATTTTCTAATTTTCTTTTTTATAGTTTTTGAATTGATTTCTGAATTCATTCGACTATTCTCAGAGAATACACTCTTTATTATTTCAACTCTTTGGAGACTTATGAGATTTTTTTAGGGCAGATCATCACTTTCACCACCTATGTTCCATGAGTATTGGAAGGGATTTGTAGTTACTGCCTTGGTGGTTACAGTATTCCAGATTTGTCAATTAGATCATCATTCTTATATGCGTGGGTAGACTTTCTATAGCTTTTCTATCTTTATCATCGATCAAAACTTCCCCCATGACTTCCCTTTATAGTTCTCTATAATTTTTATTTATATCATTTGAAATTTTATTTTTGGGGACGTGAAGATTTTAAATGATGCTATCTTCCTTGTGAAGTGACTATTATTATAAAGAAATACCCCTTTTTCTCTCTAAACACTGCCTGCCTTAAAGTTTGTTTTGTCTGTTGGTTAGTATAGCGACAACTTTTCTAGTCATTAGTGTTTTGTGATATATCTTCTCCTTCTACATTTATTTTCTAGTGTTTTGAGCCCTCATATGCAAAATGTGTCTTACAGACAGTATAAACGTCTTTTTCTTCCCCCAGTCTACATTTTTACTTGGGTAAAATAATGATAGGGTATTTAGGCGCATCACGTCATGACCACCTCCAACACTTTTGTCTTTTATTTGCTGTATTCCCAGGGTTTCTCCCTTGGAGGTTCTTTGTCTCCTAATCACTGCCAGCCTGAGAAATTTTGCTCTACTTTTCAGAACGATTTTATCTTAACTAATTAACTGCTTACCCTACACAGCTTTAGAACTTAGCAGAAATCTTGAGGGGCACACTGTCTCTTTGCTTGAGGCCCACAGTTTTGGAATTTTGCCCCTTCATGTCTTTTTGCTCACTAGAAGCTCCAGGTAGCAATGTTTTGTCTTGGCTAAATCCAAATGCTGAGCCTATAACAAATGCCCAGAATTGACAGAAGCCCCAGAAGAAAAGCAGCAGCAGATTCTTGTCTCATTTCTTAAAAATTCACCCATGTTTACAATCTTGCTCTCCCATTGTCTTCTGTGATTCTCTGAAGATAGCATGTGATATTTTTGTAGGTTTTCCTAGATTTTCTACCTATTGTCAATGGTACTCTTTTGTTTGTTATAATCTGGTTCACCTACCCAAATAAGACAGGGTATTATTTTTTAAGTGAGAGTCAAGCATATTTGCTTATTAAGAAGAACAATCCTGTAGAGGAGAATGGATGTCATGGTTGGTAGAGCAGAAAACAGCTATATCTGTATTCTTCTTGAATAAGTGAGATAGGGAATTCATCTAATGTCCAAGGGGAGCAATTAGCCCTAAATAGCAGTAGTGAGAGCTTATTTATAATAACAGAAGAATTGGAGCAATTCTTTGACCAATGCAGGTCAGATGGTGGTGGTATATGTGGTAATGGGAACTTACGGAATTTTTCTTCTGATTATTTCTGTTTCTGTCAGTAAATAGGAAGTAAGGTTGTACATTGAGAATGATGAATTGAAAGGAGTAGAGGGACGAAGATGTGGAATAACCTTCTAAATGAGTGACAGAGGAGTGCATTTGTAAGACTCTTAGCTCACTTGGTGCAACTAATCATGCATTTAAAGTAAATTCAATCACCATGAGTATGTGTTTATTTCTAACCAAGTTCAGTGACTTCGAGCAGGAACAGAGTAAATGGAGAAATACTTTTAATTAGAATTAGTATTTCACTAGAAGAATATGATGGAAGCAGAAATGAGCAAAAGAGTGAATATGGGAGCTATTAAATGATTATTTGTGTAATTTAAAGTAACAGAGATGAAATTAGGGATATGAAGCAATGAGAGACAGTGATAAGAAGATAGTATAAATGGAAATTACACCTAACAGTGTAAAAGAATTCCTGGAGTCAGTGAATGAGGGGAATTGAACTGAGAAGTAAGATATAATAGTTGGAGATTGAAATCCTTGAAATTTTGATTATAGAGACAGTGAATTTCTTTGTAATGACAAGTTTTAGAGTGTGACAGGGCTGGGTAATTGAAGTCAATGAGTGGATATGAGAAGAGGAGACCAAATTATTGAGAAGCCAAATTATTAGAAGAGTCATCAACAAACAAAAATGTCACAAGAGAGAGAGTAGCCCTGGTGCTGAAATCTTAAGGAGTGATAGAAATGGGAGATGATTTTGACAAGACAGTTACTGGATTGTACAATTTGACGGCATTAACTTAGGACATCGTGATGTTAGGCAAATATTTTTTAATGTTTCTCATTAAAATGTCATGATTTCCTCCATAAAGATCTTTCACATTCATTAATTCACTCAGTAACTATTTACTAGGAGCCTAAGCCCTGTTCTGGACATGAGAAATCTAGCCAGTTAACTTTGTCACCACCTTACTAAAATATTGTTCTCATATTTAAATAATCTGGAGGAATTTTTTAAATGTTAAGCAAAACACCACGTTCTTCAGCTCAAACTCATCCAATATCTGCTTGTTACATGCAAAATAAGATAAAAGTGTTTTACCATGTCCTAGAAAATCTCTCATGTTGGGAAAGGCAGTCACGTGCATGCAGGCTTTTGATAATGCTGGGCTGCACAAGAATGGTCCTGGAGATGGAGACATTTTCTTACCAAGACAGAGCACTCACAGTCTGTGTTGGCCTTATGGCCATGTGTGGAAATGTCTTACATTCTACTGCTCTCAATATGTGTTCCTTTGTTCTACTTAAGTGTAGGTGTCATATAGCACCTCGCCAATCCTACTAGTACCTATGTACTACAAATCCCTTCTCCTGCAACCCAAGAGGATAGGTTGGCTGTAGAAGAAGCTTCTTCTGGCCATGGGGAACCCACAGCCACAGTAGAAGTTGATCTGGCTCTGCCTCTGTATGTGAGCAAAGCATTGCCCCACACCATGCCTGCAGGTTGTGTCTTCCTTGGATACTCTGAACCACGGAGTGAGTTGGATGTCCTGGGACTGCTGTTCCTGATGGCAGCATTACGCTATTTACTATTCTCCATGAAATGGACTCCCCCACTATCTCCAACAGTGATGGAAACAGGTGCGTCACCTGCCCCATAGTTACACACACGTGATCTAGCTCCTGTCTTCCTCTGCAACTTTTATCTTATACCAATCATCTCCTTCCACACTTCCAAACTGTTCTGAATGGCCAAGCTTCCATCCTTCAATGAGACATTATATTTGTTGTTCGTTCTGCCTGGAATTCACGCTCACCAGATCTGTATAAGGCTGCTAGACACTTGGGTTATTCACGCGCCATCTTTCCAAGGAGGGCCCTCCAAAACACTCAATTAAAATAGTTACCAGTCATCATTCTTTGTTCTACACTTGGCTCCATTTTCTTTGTAACACTAATGCTCTGTGAAATTCAACACTTAAAATTGTATAAAATTGTATTATTCATCACTTGTTTATTGTGTGTCTCACACACAAACCAATTTTTTCAGGAGAGCAGACCCTTTTCTTGTTCACCACTTAATCTTAGTTACTAGAATAGTTCACAGAACATAGGAGGTACGTAGAAACATTGTGAAAGGAAAGGGGTAGAAAAGAATGAAGTAAGAAAGGAGCAGGAGATGAAGGAATTTTGACAATGTATGCTTATTGCCTTTGAACTAGAAGACAAAATGTACTTCATTTAGACTGCACAGGTCCACTTATATATGAATTTTCTTCAGCTTCTTCCCCCTCTTCCTCAGTATGCTCAGTGTGAAGATGAGGATGAAGACCTTCATGAAGATCTATTTTCACTTAAACATATTTTATTTTCCTTATTATTTTCTTAATATCATTCTTTTTTCTCTAGCTTATTTTAAGAATACAGTATACAATACATACAGCATGCAAAATATGTGTGTTCATGTTATCAGTAAGTCTTCTGGTCAACTTTTAGTACTTTAGTGTCTGGGGAGTCAACAGTTGCATGTGGATTTTTAACTGAGTAGGGGATTGACACCCCCAATCCCCATGTTGTTCAAGGGTCAACTGTGCTGTTTAATAAATTAAGGTAATAATTTTTTTCCCTCAGAATGTCTAGATACTACTTGATTACAACTCTGAAAGATACTATGGAAAAATCATGTAAACTTGACTTTTTTCCTTTTGTGTATGACTTGTTTTCTTTCTGCCTGGTTACTTGAAAGATTCTTTCTTCATCCCTGCATATCACTAATAATCCAGATGTATCTTAATAAACAAATTTATTATAGTGTCCTCTATATATTGTTCCTCCAATTTATTTTTCATTCTGCAGAGAAAGTTATTTAAATAGTGTTTTTGTCTCTAATATATATGACAATAATTTTTGTTCCATTTGTTAGATTCCCTAGTTTACAAATAAGTACTTGCCTTTTATGGCAGATATATTCTTTCTGCTGTTCTTATCTAACAGCTTTTCTGTAATTATGGTAATTATGGGTCTATTGCCTCTCTATCCCAAGCATTTTTATCATGCTTATATTCACTTTTCAGCTGTGCTCAAAACCCTTCCATTCTGACTGGTTCTAAGTTACTTACTTGATATTCAATGATGTGAATTGTGGTCTCAGGGTTTCTTATCTCAGAAACTTCTTTTACCATATTAAACTCTGGCTTTATCAGTTTACTTCGTCACCTCTTAGATGTGAATTTGTATTTTTTTAATTTTTAATTTTTGTGGGTACCTACTAGATATACATATTTATGGGGTACATGAAATGTTTTGACACAGGCATGCAATGTGTAATAATCACATCATGGAGAATGAGGTATCCATCCCCTCAAACATTTATTCTTGTGTTACAAACAATCCTATTATACTCTTTATTTTTAAATGTACTATTAAATATCTATTGACTATAGCCATTCTGTTGTGCTGTCAAATAGTAGGTCTT
Source organism: Colobus angolensis palliatus (assembly GCF_000951035.1). NCBI lineage: Eukaryota > Metazoa > Chordata > Mammalia > Primates > Cercopithecidae > Colobus > Colobus angolensis. The sequence goes on along the minus strand of NW_012114488.1, from coordinate 2,610,718 downwards.
ACTCATTTTTCTATTTTTCTATTTTTGTTGCACCCACTAGCCATCTCTAACTTCATTCCACTCCCCCACTACTCTTCCCAGCCTCTAGTAACCATCCTTCTACTCTCTCCATAAGTTCAATTGTTTTGATTTTTAGATCCCACAGATAAATGAGAACATGCAATGTTTGCCTTTCTATAGCTGGCTTAACTCACTTAACATAATGATCTCTAGTTCCATCCATGTTGTTGCAAATGACAGGATCTCATCCTTTTTTATGGCTGAATAGTACTCCATTGTGTATATGTACCATTTTTTCTTTCTTCATTCATCTGCTGATGAACATGTAAGCTGCTTCCCAATCTTGGCTATCATTAATACTGCTGCAACAAACATGGGAGTTTTTGATATCCTTGTGATAAACTGATTTCCTTTCTTTTCAGTATATGCCTAGCAGTGGGATTGCTGGATCATATGATAGCTCTACTTTTAATTTACTGAGGCACCTCCAAACTGTTCTCCATAGTGGTTGCACTAATTTGCATTCCAACCAAAAGTGTACGAGGGTTTCCTTTTTTCAACATGCTTGCCAGCATTTGTTATTGCTTATCTTTTGGATAAAAGCCATTTTAACTGGGGAAAGGTTGTATTTTTTATTAATGCCTTCTCTAAGGATATATCCTTGCAGGGAATGAGATGCCTTTGTTACAAGAGTTTTGTTCTTCTGGACAGAGGTATGACATGTTTTGTCCACTCTCCTTTCCACCATTTTTTGGTACTATGTTTTGCTACTATTCATTATTATCATATTCATGGTAGCAGCTCTAACAGGTTGTTTATTTTGTCTACTATTTCTTTCTGGAACTTCTTTAAAACATACTGTGGTGTGTGTGTGTGTGTGTGTATACAATATCCTTGAACTTTTTTTTTTTCATACTTGCTCCCTCTTTATCTCCCATTGTTCTGTCTTCAGGAACATCTCCCACCTAGTTTGTTTTGTCTTGATTTAGTACTAGCTCATTTATTTAGCCCATCTTAATATGTAATTTAATTTCAAAAGCTTAGGTTTTATATTTCTAAATTTTCTATATTTTATCACTAGTTTCTGCATTTTTCTGCACTAAAATGTGTTCTTGTTAGATAATAGATCTGATTCGCCCCCTATCTCTACCAGGATATTAAATATATTTGCTTTACTGTCCCCTATTATCTCTACTTCTTCCGTGAGGGCTTCTCCCGTCTGCAGAGTCTACTGGCTCTCATGATGATGGTCTTTGTCAGACGTTTTGTGAATCCTGCTTGTACATCCAGGGGGAGGTTCTCCGACATGTCTTATGGGTTGGCCACTTGGCTGGTTGCCTATCACAGGCCCTCCATGCTTGAGGTGAGCCCTGTTGCAGCAATCTCTAGTTAGAGCATTTCCTCATCACCTGCTTTCCTTTCAAAGACAAATCATACTTTAAATTCAGTTTTATTGTCACAGGTTTTATTTTTACTCATCTTTAATGTTGAAATTTTGCTTTCTTTCTCTTTTTTGGCTTCCATTTGGGGTCATATCTTTGAGGTAGACTTCAATGTCTTGAATAATTTGCTTTTATCATATTAAGTACTTTTGGCATGTGCACATAAACACACACAAAGGAAGGGAGGATATCTATTTATTCATTTTCTTATATTTCTTGTCTAACAACTTCCCTGTACATGTTCATAGATTCTAGAGACTGGGTGACTATATTTTAAAAGAGAATATTTTGTTTAAATATCAATTTTTAACATTTGTGTTCAATGACTGTAACTAGACTAACAATAATAACATAGCTATCTATATTGTTGCTTATTTGGTTCAGTTGCTTACAGCCAGGTATTCTATGGTATAAGTTTTGCTTTTTTAGATTCTTAATTTTGTTCAACATTTCAGTTTGCTGATCATCAAATTTAAGTACTTCAAAAAAAGAAAATGCACATTTTTAAGTTCCTATATAAACAAAAATGTTTTCCTACTGTCTTTATCCAAGAAAGACGGCATTTTTTCTTTTAAAATGTTTCATATAGTTCTCCATCGTCTTCTGACAGTAAGAGCTGTTGAGAAGTCTGCAGCCAGCTTAATTTTTGTCTCTTTTGTAGATTAATTATTTTGTCTTTCCAACCTGGAAACTTACAGATTGTGTTCTAACCCTTCTTCCTCAGCTTTCTTTGCCTGAGGAAAGTTTCACAGATTTTAATGTTTGATTATTATTTCTGTCACATTTTCTATGTATTCTTCACAATTCTATTGACTCTCTCATTTCTGTCATTATTACTTAAAAATCATTTCATCATATTATTTTCATTTATTTATTTACAATGTTGCATTCTTGGAATATTTGTTTAAAAACATTACTCAAATTATCAACTTAGTTGTCTAGGACACTAATTAAGCTGATTTTTGGATATAAAACAGACTAAACATAGAATTTTTAACACAAATAGACTAGAAGACTATACTTATGCACAAAGTTCAAATGATCTGCTCAAATAAAAGAATGGTGAAATATAATGATTGTTGACAGACTTCCATACTAAGTAAGATTTATAAAAACCACCGAAAAGTAAATTGTGGAATAAATGTGTGTCTTGTGGTTGAAATGTGGTTGAAACTGCAAACTTGAAACAAGTTCCAGAATTATACCGAATGGGCAAAAGCTGGAGGCATTCCCTTTGAAAATCTACACAAGACAAAGATGCCCTCTCTCACCACTCCTCAGGGAGGAAACCACCTGGTCTCTTGGAAGTTCAGCTTCCTCATCTGTGTCCTATTCAACATAGTACTAGAAATCCTAGCCAGAGCAATCGGGCAAGAGAAAGAAATGAAAGTCATCCAAATAGGGACAAAGAAAGTCATACTATCTCTTCAGACAACATGATTGTGTCTCTAGAAGACTCCATCATCTCAGCCCAAAAGCTCTTTTAGGTGATAAACAACTTCAGCAGTCTCAGGATACAAAATCAATGACATGGAATCAACCTAAATGCCCATCAAGGATACATCAGATAAATAAAATATGATACATATACATTATGGAATACTATGTGGCCATAAAAAAGAATCCAAGATTATATCTTTTGTGGGAACATGGATGGAGCTGGAGGCTACTACTTTTAGAAAAGTAGGGCAAGAACAGAAAACCAAATACCACATGTTCTCACTTAGAAGTGGGAGCTAAATGATGAGAACTTAGGAACACAAACAGGGAAACAACAGTGAGGTCTGCTTGAGGGTGAAGAGTGGGAGGAGGGAAGAGGAGCAGAAAAGGTAACTATTGCATACTTGGCTTAATACCTGGGTGATGAAATAACCTGTACAATAAACATCGTAACACAAGCTTACTTATGTAACAAACCTTCACATGCACCCTTGAACCTAACCTAAAAATGTTTTAAAAAGTTCACAGGAGAAATACAGAGTGTACCACAAAAATAAAAGGAAAGGAAGAAAGGAAATATATACTTCAGATGACCAAATAAAATTATTTTTGTAGAAATTTCAGAACACTAAAGTTATGAAAAGTATTAAAAGTTGAGTCAATTCACTTACTCATGAGAGAGGGAAGGAGGGTCTACATCATCACACGAGCTTCGAATTTAAGCTCCTGGAGTTCAATTATGCTTACATTGACTGGGCTCATGAAGGCTGAAAATTAAATAACGGTGATACAATAGGGACCATCATTGAGAGTAAAGTAAGAGCATATATATGGACTGAAACAATCCTATGAATGACTTTGAATTTAAGATGAAAAAAGTTGTACTAAATTTCGTATGCACTGAGGTGCACAGAGTTTTTGGAGGAGGGATGTGATTCAAACACAGCTGCATATTTACAAAATTAAAATGACCATTTCTGATTTTGAGAAGGAGAGGTAGGGAAACCAGATAGAAATCCATTTCAATAATCCAAACAGGCATTTTCGTTAACTAGATTGGAATGGAAAATCTTGCAATATTTCAGGAGATGTTGTAAAGTTAATTTAGCTGAACCTCAGAATAGAAGAGGATCAATACCGAGCAGACACTATGTATTAGTTAGCAGTACATAGTTAAGAGTGACCAGATTTTCTCTTGCGTGCTTTAAGATAAATGTGGCAGGGAAAATAGTAGGTGGTAGCGGGGTTAAATTTATACACTCTTTTTGAAACTTTTATATCTAGGCTGTTTAATCTTAAGTTCAAAGATATTTATTTTTCCTAAAAATCATTCCCCTTATTATTGGAAAGCAAGTATATTCTCCAGCCTCTTATTGTAGCACAACTCAGAATGATCGGCCAACAAAACTGAATGTTTACTATTTATTTAATTTTTAAAGGGCATTATGCACATTCAAGGTGGAAATCTTATAAAATAGATTTAGACTTTCTGACTCAAGATATGGTTTGCTTTAAGGAGGGTTCAAAAACAGTGTTAAGAATGTGGGAAGAACACTTGTAGCAAAGACAAATGCAAAATGCTTTTCTTTGCTTTTTGTTTTCTTTTGTTTTGTTCTGAGAGGGAGTCTCCCTCTGTCTCCCAGGCTGGAATGCAGTGGCTCGATCTCGGCTCACTGCAAGCTCTGCCTGCTGGGTTCATGCCATTCTTCTGCCTCAGCCCCCCGAATAGCTGGGACTACAGGCGCCTGCCACTACGCTGGGCTAATTTTTGTATTTTTAGTAGAGACGGGGTTTCATTAGGCTAGCCAGGATGGTCTCGATCTCCTGACCTAGTGATCCACCCGCCTTGGCCTCCCAAAGTGCTGGGATTACAAGCATGAGCCACCGCGCCTGGCTGTAAAATGCTTTTTAAAGTCATGATGATATCCTCAGGCTGCCACATTCTGCCCTGAGTAGCATTTCCACAGGACTACATGCATGTTCCCATTCTCTCCCGCATGCGTACATACACACACACAGACACAGAGACATTTCTTCACATTCTAAAAATCATATTAGATGAGGACGATGGCATCATTTTCAGGATTTAGCCATTTTTAGTAGAAGTAACCCCATATTCACATTCTCTCATTCAGTGAACACAAGTCACCATGGAGGTGAAGCAATGTTCAGTTATATGGAGTTCCAAGAAGATTAATAAGGGAAGTAAAAACAAAAATAGAAACCAGATTCTTTTGCTGTTATGCAATAAATACAACTGTAAATTTTTTTCATTGCTTGTATGAATTCATATGAATAGTGCATAGCCAGCAAAAGTAAGGTTGAAAGCACTTCTCAAAATTATCCTATGAATCTTTCCTTATGTGCATAGCATGATGTGTTACTCAGATGCCCCGGCAAGTAAGAACTCACTGCTGCAGTTATTGAGAAGACTGTGAGTAGATGTCTGTCAGCCATTAGCTCCTTCAAGGATTGCCTTAGCTAAGGAAGGTTATCTCCCCAAGACTGTGCCTCTTCTCAGGGTCCCTCAAGTCCAGTGACTGAGCTTTGAGAGATTGTAATGGCCTAGAGATTTTGTCCCAACTAAAGACAACTCTGATGGGTCATTCTACCTCCAGAACTTTCCATGGGTTTAACCAAGACTGTCTTGGGTCCACATCACTGTTAAGTAGCTTTCTCTGCCCAATCCTGCTGTCTCTCCCATCTTTACTGGAATGCTGATCCAAAGGGAACTCCCCAATAAACATAATGCATAGTAAATGCCATCAAAGAGTGAGCTTCCCAGGATCCCAAATTGCGGCATTATCTTTCAATAGAGGACTCGGGAGGTGGAGGTAGGAGAATTGCTTGAACCCAGGTGGCAGAGGTTATAGTGAACCGAGATGGCACCACTGTACTCTAGCCTGGGCAGCAGAGTCTCCAGAAAAAAAAAAAAAAAAGATCAGAAGATGTTAATTAAAACAGATCTTCCTCATTTATTTCTTAATAAAAGTTGCATGCAAGGTTCACTGCAATATAAGTTAAGTTTCTATTTTGAAATACCCAATAAGGAAGTGCTAAAACTTAGAAAATGCAATTATTTGCTAGTACTGACAAATGGAACAGCTGCTAATCCAGGGCTATGCTTCTCTGGCAAGGAAAGGACAAAGGTAATTTTTCCACAAACAGCATTTGATAGATCAAATGTGCTTTTCTGCTTTCTTGGAATCTCCAATCATCCAGGAACATAGGTGGGATAAGACAGTAGACATCCAAAATGTAAGAAAAACATTTGTTTATAGAAGTATTTTAAAACCACATAAGGTGAACAACAGCAATTTATGTTCAGCAAAATTCTTAGGCGAAAGTAATTTATTTACCTTCCTTTAATCATGGACTTACATAAAGCAACTATTAGAATTTGATCCTAATAAATCATTATTATATGATTCTGTCACACTTTGCCTCAAACCATGGCTATGAAGGAAAGTCGGGTCTAATAAATCTTTTTGCTATTATCAGACAAAATTCCAATATTTCAGAAAATACAGAAACCCCATTTCAATGAAATTTGATAATACTTTGTGTTATAAAAAGATAAAATGTACATGCTTTCAAGGGGAAATCCTGATTTTTTTCCAAATTAAAGTAATAATGCTTATATCCCATTATGTGCCAAATTGTGTTCTCCCCTAAAAAAGATATACTGTCTATATTCTAGCCCACAGTCCCTCAGAATGTTAACTTATAGAGAGAGAGGGTCTTCACAGAGACAATCAAGTTAAAATGAAGTCATTATGGTGGGTTATAATCCAATATGCTGGTGTCCTTACAGAGAGGGGCACAGGGACACACATGCATGGGGGGAACACAGTGTGAATGACATAGGAAGAAGACCATTGCTAGCTGGAGTGATGTTGCCTTGGGTTGGCAGCTCCTGAAAAATGCAAGAAAAGATCCACGCCCTACAGGTTCCAGAGAGAGGAAAGCCTGCTAACACCTTCATTTCAGATTTCTAGCATCCAGAACAGTTGCTCTAAGCCACTCTGTGCTTCTTTGTTCTGGCACCCCTGGGAAACTAATACGTAACCCCAAACTTTTAAAAATAAATTTTGATATTTTCTTATTTTTTAAGATTCTCTTGACCATATAGTCAGTTACGTGATTTGACACCATATTACACACACACACACATACTCTTATGTCTATTTGTGAGAATCCATTTGTATAGAATTGGTTTCAAAAGCCATACTTGCCACATTATTACTGTCATGCGCGTGCGTGTGAAGAGACCACCAAACAGGCTTTGTGTGAGCAATAAAGCTTTTTAATCACCTGGGTGCAGGCGGGCTGAGTCCGAAAAGAGTCAGCGAAGGGAGATACGGGTGGGGCCGTTTTATAGGATTTGGGTAGGTAAAGGAAAATTACAGTCAAAGGGGGGTTGTTCTCTGGCGGGCAGGAGTGGGGGTCACATGGTGCTCAGTGGGGGAGCTTTTTGAGCCAGGATGAGCCAGGAAAAGGAATTTCATAAGGTAATGTCATCGCTTAAGGCAACAACCGGCCATTTTCACTTCTTTTGTGGTGGAATGTCATCAGCTAAGGCGGGGCAGGGCATTTTCACTTCTTTTGTGATTCTTCAGTTACTTCAGGCCATCTGAGCATATATATATACGTGCAAGTCACAGGTGATGCAGACGTGCAAGTCACAGGGGATGCGACGAGTGTACATTGTACCTAATATGTAGTCTTTTTTTTTTTCAGAAAATAATATTTTATTTTTAAAACAGAAAAACAAAGAAAATGTTTCATCTGAACCTTTCCTCTTTTTTTTTTGCCAGTTTGAGTTCAAATCAAATACATCTTATGTTCTGGTTTCATGTTCTCTTGAAATATTGAATTGTACGTAAATATAAAGGATCTACTGTTGCAGAAAATTAAGAAGCTAAGTACTGCTGAGTTATCTTTGCCTGCATATTTTAAAAATTCACTCTGAGGTGTAACTTACGGATGCTTTTCTTTCAGTTCTAAATTTTGGTGGGAATTACTTTATATCTCCCAGTTGAGAAGGGTCTCCATTTTCCAGAAAATACAGCTAAGCAAGAAAAATATCTTTTAAATACTTTGCCTAATATGTAGTTTTTATCCCTCATCCTCTTCCCACTCTCCCCTCTTCCAAGTCTCAAATGTCCATTATACTACTCTGTATGCTTTTGTATATACATAAATAGCTTACCTGCCACTTACGTGTAAGAACATACAGTGTTTCGTTTTCCATTTCTGAGTTATTTCACTTAGAACAGTGGCCTCTAGCTTCATCCAAGTTGCTGCAAAAGACATTATTTCATTCCTTTTTATAGCGGAGTAGTATTCCATGAGTAGTATTTCAATGTGGTGTATGCTTACCACATTTTATTTACTCACTGGTTGATGGGCACTTAGGTTGGTTCTATATCTTTGCAATTGTGAATTGAGCTGCAGTAAACATACATGTGTTTTTGATACAGGTGTCTTTTTGATACAATGACTTCTTTTCCTTTGGATAGAAACTGAGAGTAGAATTGCTGGATCAAATGGTAGATCTATTTTTAGTTTTTCTGAGAAATCTCAATAGAGATTTTTCTAATTTAAGTTTCCACTAGCAGTGTATAATCACTTGTACACCTACAACTATCGAATACTTTTTAATTATTGGAAAAAAGCTATCGCCTGTTAGTATATACATTCCCTTTCCACCACATCTAAGCCAACATCTCTTGCTTTTTGACTTTTTAATAATGACCGTTCTGGCATGAATAAGGTGATATGTCATTGTGGTTTTAATTTGCAGTTCCCTAATGATTAGTGATGTTGAGCATTTTTTCATATTTGTTGGCCATTTGTATGTCTTCTTTTGAGAAACGTCTGTTCACGTCATTTGCTCCCTTTTTCGTGGGATTACTTGTTTTTTTTCTCACTGATTTGTTTAAGTGCCTTATAAGTTGTGGATGTTAGTCCTTCGTTGGATGCATAGTTAGCAAATATTTTCTTCCATTCTGTGGGCTATCTGTTTACTCTGATTATTATTTCTTTTGCTGTGCAGAAGCCTTTTACTTTAATTAGGTCCTGTTTATTTATTTTTGGTTGTGTTTTTCTTTTGGGGTCTCAGTCATAAACTCTTTGTGTAGGCCAATGTCCAGAAGAATTTTTTCTAGGTTTTCTTCTAGGATTTTTATGGTTTCAGGTCTTATATTTAAGATAAGTTTAATTAATCTTGGGTTGGTTTTTATATGGTGAGAGATAGGGATCCAGCTTCATTCTTCTACATGTGGCTACCCAGTTTTCTACATGTGGCTATGCCTGTTAGTAACAATAACCACAATTATTTTAAACAATCAAAAATACTGCCCCTTGCAGAAAATGGTCCCAGAAAAATCTGAGAAATAGACCTATTTTATCAGATTTTGGCTTTTGCAGATTGCTGTGGTCTAATCATTCATGGTTTGGATTCAACAACAGCACCCACACATAGCTGATGTCCCAAAGATGTTGGAGTATGCACTCAGGTAACCATGAGTCAGGAAAATACAACACTTCAAAGACAATGTGTTGCCTTCTGACTCAATCACAAGACTACTACCCCCAGGATAAGAGGGACAAACAACATACTTTCATTTTATTTTAATTAGCATTGTTTTATTTTATGTATTAATACAACTTAACATGATTCAAACTTTCTGTGTTAAATTGATCTGACAGCCAAGTACTCACCAAGGTGCTCAGTGCTGCCCATCACAGTAAACCATCCCAATGACACCATTTCAGTGGTGAGCAAAGTGATTTCCTAACATCCTTAGGTTGCCTAATAAGTTCATTACATTAATTGGTTCATACTTCCAATCTTGAAATTTTACTGGTAGATAGAGTTACTACAACTGCAATATGTTGCTTTTTGTGGGTTATTGGGGTAGAATATGCAGAAAAGAGTATGCTGAAAACAATTTTCTTGGGAAAGCAGCTATTTCTGAGAGAGAGAGAGGTTTGGATGGGGAAGGGAGGGAGAAGTGGCACTATTAGAGTCAGCACATTGAACGAGAAGCAAATTGAGTAAAGTGATGTGTAAATTGGGGAATTCTCAACAGAGTCAGAACAAGGAGCAATTTAAGAAATCAAATCTACCTATCTGGACATTCATTGTGTTACTACATCTATTTTGATGCCTGCAAATCCCTCGAAATTATTAAAGGTGTTCAAAGTTCTTTGTTAAGGAGTGTTTAGCTATTCTCATTCTAGTTGTAAATTATGTATCATAGGTCATCCTGCACTCATCAGTTCATGTAGAACTTTCTTCCATCAAATAACCCTCTCAGCTATAGAAAAGCTTAAAGCTAAACAACCTTTTAATGTTCTCTACAGATCAGAAAAGGATGATGCATTAGACTGTGTCTGGAATAGTCAGAGAAACATTCTGATGGGAAATGACCTTTGATCTGAGTCTTAAATTAACTAGCATTTCCAGGTGGACAGACTGGGTAAACAAGGAAGGGAGTAAAAGTGAGAAGTTATCAAGGTTGTTGTTAAAAGCATGCTCCGGCGTCACAGGCAGGTGTTCAAATTCCAAGTTTCCTATATCCTGGATGTATTAACAAGGCAAGGACCCTAATTTTCCTTGACTCTCATTTTCCCATATATTAAACAAAGACTATGAAATACGGACCTCCTCGTAGCTGAAAGACATAATGACACAATGCATGTGAGCATAAAGCCTGTGTGCCTGAAATGTAGGAAGCGTTCGATAGGCATTAGCCATCATTAGTACCCCCACATCAAACTGTGGGCATTCAGTTCACCGTGTTTTTTTTTTCCAAGAGAAATTAGAACTAAAAGAAAATAGACATTAAAATAATAGAGCTCTGAATTGATATAAAATTTGGAATATTTCTAAAATACTTTTTAAAGTAATTATTACATAAAGGAATCACTACACTACATATACCAATCAATAACCTCAGTTAGCTATTTAAGTCACTTTCAGTTCTAATCTATAGGAATTCAATGAGATATTACACCCTGATTATTGCCAGTACTTGTAGAAAATTTAATTATCCTCATTTTTATTCTTAGTTTGTTCTCCTTGCTATATCAACTCAAAAGAGTGATACTGTTTGTAGCCTTACAGAATAAAATCTAGCTTTCAAAATTGAAGTGTTACATATTAAAGGATAATAGAAAGTCTAAATCAGTTTTTCCAATTTTCTCCCAGCACAATAATGGTACAGTTCTCATATTTATTTATTCTTGATCTGTCAGGTCGGACTTTCTCTTATCAAATTGACTTTATTCTTATTGCATTAATAGAGGGCATAGAAGCAGAGGACAATGAACCAGACTTAATAATTTTCTAACTTAGCCTCAGCGATGACTCAATTACTCTCTGCCAACAATCCTTGAAAACCTACTGTGTGTAAAATTCTCACCAGCTCACAGAAGCTTCTTCAAGTGATGTTCTGATATTTATGCAGTTGTAATTGAAATGATTCAAGTAGATTATAAGTCACTTCAAAAAGTAATTATTTCACTCATTTATTATGCATTTGCATACTATCTAATTTTGTGCTACAAATTGGTGCCCTTAAATGAAGACTTACTGAATTAAATTGAATAATAACATACTATTGCTGGCTCTTATTAGGAAAAATTATTAGGCAATGAGAAATATAAAGAAATGTTTTGCCAAGTCAGACTCACAAGAAGCAGATATTTTACACAGTATTGTGCTTCATTATCAGTTCAATTTCATATACGTAACTATGAAGCAGAGAGGAAGCATGAAGTCTTGGCTCTCCAGTACAGCTCTTGACCTGCTTCTTTGCTGCATGAGGAAGTACCTTGGCCTTGATTTAGCAAAAGAGCTCTCTCTAAGGATTGCATACACCAGCGCTTATGCAAACAAAGCTATTTTGATGATGAATGCTATATTACAGGTGCTGTAACAGGTCACCCCAATGAATAAAGAATATTTTGTGCAAAATGTGCCCAGGACTTTTAAGAGCAAGAGCTATGTAATGAACTTCATCTCTACTCCTTTAGAAGATTATGGATATGATTCCATCTAAGGACACATACCTTAAGTGAGTCTATTTCTACATAAGCATATCTGAGGGAGCATCATTTGTTACTCTGTGTCAGAATCCCTTAGGCTATATTTGACATGACAACTTATTAAAAAACAATTTCTTGTTTTGATTAAGGTATAATGAATTATCACTCACTTAAGAACAATGTGTCTTTGATGCAAACAACCTCATAATATCAATTTTCTTCCCTGGAAAAATCCATAGCCAAGTATTTACTTGTCTTCCTTCCTCATTTAATTCAAGCCTCTACAAATGTCACTATCTGCAGAGATATGTCCCCATCTAAAATAGCAATCCATCATTCATTATCAGTTTCCTTACTTAACTTTATCTTCTGTCTTATAGCACTTCTCAAGACCTGAAAGTATAGCATTTATTTTTTTGTTTACTTGTTATAGTCTCCCTCCTCAACTAGTGCGCATGAAGGAGAAATGTAAAAGGTGTATATAAATTAGCAGATGCTTCATAAACGTTTCCAGAAGAAATAAATTGATTATCATCGAAAGAACATAGTAGTTGCACTAAGTCAACTAAGTAGTTGCACTGGGTTTCTTCTGTCAGCTTTTCTGGAGGCATAGTTTTGAAAGACCAACTTTTTATAAGTCTCTTTTAAGATTTAATTGATATTTAGAGCAATGTACATTGCAGATAATATTTACTGGTGTGGTAGATTGCGTAAGGGCCCTCCAAAAATGTCTACATCGTAATCCTCAGAATCTATGAATATGTTATTTTACATGGCAAAAGAGGCTTTGCAGTATGATTAAGTTAAGGATCTTGAGATGTGGAAATCATTCTGTATTATCTGGGTAGGCCCCAGGTAGTTTCAAGGGTCCTTACGAGAGAAAGGTAGGAGGTTCTGCCAACAAAGCAAGTCAAACTCTGTAAAATATTTAAAGAGACTTATTCTGAGCCAAATATGATTGACTAAGTCCCATGACACAGCCTCAGGAGGTCCTGAGAACATGTGTCCAACATAGTTGCATTACAGTTTGGTTTTATACATTTTAGGGACACATAACATATCAATCGATACATGCAAGGTAGACATTGGTTTGGTCCAGAAAGCTGGGGCAACTCAAAGGTGGTAAGGGGGATCATGGGGGAGCGTGGGTTCCAGTCAGAGGTGGATTCAAAGATTTTCTGACTGGCAATTGGTTGACAGAGTTAAGTTATTATCTAAAGACCTGGAATCAATAGAAAGGAATGTCTGTGTTAAGATAAAGAGTTGTGGAGACCACGGTGCTTATTATGCATATGAAATCTCCAAGTATTAGGCTTCAGAGAGAAGACATGGGAAATATTTCTAATCAGACCTAAACAGGTGCCAAACACTTCATCTCTCCTGGATCAGGAAAAGTCCCATAAAGGGTCTACATGTAGAGAATCTACATTCTCTACTGAATGTAGATTTTTCCCAGAAAAGACAGCTTAGTAGGACCATTTCAAAATACGTAAAAGAAACATATTTGGGGATAAAATACTTTGATTTCTTTCAGGGCCTGCTATCTGTCATGTGATGCTATACTAGAGTCAGGTTGGAATTTGGTATCTTATCACTAGAGAGTCTTTTTAGTCAGTCTTAAGAGCTCTGTTTTAATGTTAATGATCAGTTGTCCCTGAACTCCAAAGAGAGGAGAGTATAGACATGTCTGACCTCTCCTTCCTATCATGGCCAGAACTAGCTTTTCAGGTTTTCTGTGGAATGCCCTTGGCCAAGAGGAGAGGTTCATTCAGTTGACTGAGGGACTTAGAATCCTATTTTTGGCTTACAGTTCAAAGACAGTAAATGTAATCTGACAATAGAAGCAAAGAGAGAGGAGAGAGGAGACAGAGATTAGAAGTTGATATGCTGCTATGTTTAAATGTGGAATAAGAGGCCACCTACTGAAAAATGTGGATGGGAAGGTAGCAAAGGCAAGGAAGTTGAGTCTCCCCTAGAGCCTCCAGAAGAATCAGTTCTGCTTCCACCTTGACTTTAGCCCACTGACTGATTTTAGACCTCTGACTTTCAGAACTGTAAAATAATAAATGTGTGTTATTGTCATCCACTAAGTTTATGGTAATTTGTTGGAACAATTATGGGAAAACTGATACAATTGATAAATTCTGTTGATTGCATACAACATTCTCAAGAATTTTTGGACAGATGTGGTTTTCTTCTTAAAGTCCTGGATACTTGGGGAGCTGAAAACAAACTATGTGAGAAAACAACCCTCATGAAATCTACATATAGCAAATTTGCTTTATGGCAACTTCATATTTAGTGCTGGCTGGTTGTCAATGAGAAACAGGGTCAAACCCTAAAGATTCTTGTTATTTCTGCTTGTGGTAGGAAAGGAATTTAAAATTCTCAATCCTTGTTTAAATGTGATCTTAAGTCCAGTATTAGTTTGATAGGACAGCTGTAAAAAAGTCCCCTCAACTGGGTGATTTAGAACACAAAAATTTACTGTCACACAGTTCTGAAGGTTAGATGTCCAAAATCAAGGCATCTGCAGGGCACACTCCCTGTGAAAGCTCCCAGTAAGGGTCTTTTTCAGGCCCATCTCCCAGTTTTTGGTAGCCCCAGGTATTCTTTGGTTTGTAAATGAATCACTCCAGTCACAAAGCTGTTCTTCACAGTTTTTTGTGAAGAATTTGTGTCTTCATAGTTGTTTCCCTCTGTCTCTGTATCCCAATTTCCTCTTTTATAAGGACCAATTACTCATTTTCAAAGAGCTATGGTGTATCAGTGTAACTTGACATCTAAATAAAGAAACATTTAATGCATACGATAAGGCATATGCATTTATTATGCACCGTAAAGGCACATGTATTTATTTCTAACTCTCATTCTATTCCAGGACATGATGTAAACATTTAAATATAGAATATAGAAACATTTTTAATCTCATATTTTTGTATCTCAATTTAGTTTTTGAAATTAGGAAAAGAAAAAAATGAGAAGAATTTCATTTAACTTCATTCAATAAAAAATGTGTCATTCCTTCTTTTAAATGCACAGACTCAAATTATATTTTCAGAGATAATGAGTAAACCACAACTGCAAAGGTGATTATCATCAATTTGGATTGGTAACAAAATCAGGTGGTCAGAGAGAAGCTGAACTCATTTACAATAATGAATCAACTCAGTGATGATCATTTCTGAATACCCGTATTCTGGTATCTGATGTTTGAGAGGGAAGAGAAATTACTATCATGTGCTTACTATAACGGGCTTTTCTAGGCATTATTGCCTCTACATTAGAGACCGTTAAAATGCTTATTTTAAACTAAGGAAACTGACATAGAGGAAAATTAGTTAACCTGTCCAATCCACAGAGTCTGGGAGAGACCCCCAGACTCTCCAAGCCCTTTCTTACCCATCCTCTTTCTTTTCTTTCTCACTCACTGACACTGGAATATAATAATTGCAGTGGATTCCTGGGGGGATTCAAGTGGTGCTGAACTAAGAAAAAACAAAAAAAGCCGGGCGCGGTGGCTCAAGCCTGTAATCCCAGCACTTTAGGAGGCCGAGACAGGAGGATCACGAGGTCAGGAGATCGAGACCATCCTGGCTAACAGGGTGAAACCCCGTCTCTACTAAAAAATACAAAAAACTAGCCGGGGCGAGGTGGCAGCGCCTGTAGTCCCAGCTACCCGGGAGGCTGAGGCAGGAGAATGGCGTCAACCCGGGAGGCGGAGCTTGCAGTGAGCTGAGATCCGGCCACAGCACTCCAGCCTGGGTGACAGAGCGAGACTCCGTCTCAAAAAAAAAAAAAAAGAAAAAACAAAAATATAAACCACCCATTTCCAATGGTAAATATTGAAAACTTAATTTACATTTCATACAAATCAATAATGTTAGTCTTACTCCACTAATGTGTAGAGTAAGCTTATCCAGCTAAATCACAGTAGAAAATCTATGGAGAAAATATGTGCCAATGTGATCTTTGCAAACTCCGTCTTCTTGGAAGTACATATCTTCTGTCTGAGTAGAGTTGAACTATCACTTCACTCTTCTTAATTAAATCGAATCAGTATCAGGTAATAATTTGGAGAATTTGGAGAAAACCCATGAAAAACAAGGTTTGTTCTATGTTGTATTACAGCTCCACTTCCTTTAACTTGGCAGGTTAGTTTTTTTATACTACAGATCACAATTTGTAGTGTTAAAATGTAAGTTAAATTATTAATCTCTTTATATATTATGATGGTATAACATTCTAAAGGACTAAATCATCAAATACTGAAATTCAAATTAAATACAAAATAAGTTGTGAAATCCAAAGGTCTTTGTTTATATAACTAAAATATGTATGTAAATATGTATGTGTGTATATATATGTATATATGTCACATATATATGACGTGTATATATATGTCAATATGTGTGATGTATATGTCAATATATATGTGACATGTCAATATATATGTGACATATACATGTCAATATATATGTCAATATATATGTGTCAAGACAATAGTGACTTTGTTGTATATTTTTCTAATTAAAAATCTAGCAGTTGCCCTTTATTTATCTGTATTGAGATTCCTGGCTATGAAGCTATGTTAATACTAACCTAGATCAATACACCTCAGCAAGATCCTGTAAGCAACAAGCTTAGAAAGGAATTGTGTTTTTACTATTGACTTCAGAATAAATCTCCTAAGTTCTTAACTGAAGCAAACACATATTTAACAAGAGCTGAGAATACAGTTGTGTTGTTTCTGAAAACAATGCAACCAAATAGAAGTATGCTTACTATAAAATTTTCCAATTCTATTTTAATAAATATGTGTCAGACTTATAACAAACTAATCCAATGTGTCAAGATTATATGTATGAAGTATTTAAATAATGCAAATATTTTTCTAATTATAAAAGTGTATCATGTTTTGACAGGGTTGGAAAATATTACAATTATAAATAAGATAATCGTCTAGAAAAAGTTTTATCTAGTCACAATATTTTGCATTATAAAATGGAAACAACTTTGCAAAAATTTAATAGCTTTGGCCTCAGTGAAAAATGCCTTAGAACCCAAGGCCAGAACAGGACAACATCTAATGTTCTGGGCTGCACTGCTGGACTGGAGAGCCAGTGTCCAGTCTGGCTGTTCACCATGTAGCTGAGCCAGGTTCAGGGGTCTCCAGATTACCCTAGGTCTGTAGAGTGTATGGACGAATACCAATTTGTGGAGTGCCTATTACCCGCTACCAGCATCTTCATGCCCCCAAAGCATGAACATTATCTCACTTTTACTAGCTGGCAGCCTCTCAAAGACCGCCATCCAACTTGCCCTAATTAGTGCACGCTCTCAGATATACAGCATCCCTGTCTATAACTGGTCGGGAAGGCAGAGGAGCATATTTGGGCCCTGCAGAAGAATGTGGAAAATGTGGAAGATTTTCTGAGTCTACTGCTGGCAAAGACATGCATTACCTAGGTCAAAGAGTTGACAGGAACCCTGCAGGTCAAGTGCTACTTTGACCAGCAGCTCAAAGCCTGGCTCCTGAAGAAAGGCTACTGAGGCCCAGCAGAGCAGTTTGCATGACAGCATACCCCGCAAGCTGCGCTCCAAGAAACCTCAGGAGGAATAAGGTGGGTTTTGGAGCCTTGAGACAAGCAATCCAGAGACCAGGGCTAAGGGATTTGGCAGGACAGAGTGAAAGCTAAAAGGATTCTGTGTTAGGCCTTGTTTTCATAAAGTGGGAACCGAGACCCTATGTACAGGTGTCAGCACTACGTGAGGGCTACCGGACATTGGCAACCTGCCAGGAAGAGCCAAACTAGTGGGGGCTATTAGTTCTTGTCCCTCCCCATCACCTTGGCCCCTCCCTGCTTTCCCTTCATTGGTGCTCCTTGGGTGCAGATATTAAAATTCTAGGGGTTGTCACCTGGTGAAAGCAAAAGCCTAACTCCAATTAGGAGACGGTAGCAGAGGGAAGATCCATTGGGTACATTCGTTCCTTGGTCCTCTGGCCTTCCAGAGCTCACTGAGGCAAATTTACCTGAGCCCTTGCCCTAGTTCAGGCCTGGCTTGGCAGAGACTACTGAGAACCCAGATGGTTCAGGCACGGGTCTTGGGAGTCTTCTGTTCCAAGTGCAGTGCTGAGCATGAGACACAGAGTTCCTCTGTTAGCCACTGAATTCTTTCTACCTGATGGAGGGGTAAGAGGCCCAGACTGGGTGCCTGTTCCATTCCATACCAGACTTGGGCCTAACTGAGTTTCCGGCTCCAGGAAATTAAGTGATTTGCTTTGGCAGAGCTGGCCACAAGTGGTACCTGAGAGCTCCAAGCAGTCCACTACAGGGCTATCCTCCTCAGCCTGCTGACCTGGAATCAAGGCTGGATGGGGGGTTTGCAGGCAGGAAGATGCTGGCCTGTAAACCAGGCCATCCCATCCCATCCCATCCCCAGTCAGCTAGCCAACACACTCACCCCATACTTGGAATTACAGGTGCCAAGGTCCAGAGTCCTCACCCCCATTCCATCCCACCATCTAACTGGCTAAGACCTGGTTCAGATACTGGCTCTCTTCCATGGTCTCTGACCTAAGATAGGGTACTGAATTTCTTTGGGACTCAGTTTCTTTATATGTAAAATGGGCACATCTTTGTAAGGATACTGCTGGCTTACATGTTAAACCCTCACTCCTGGAGACTCCAGGCCCGTCTCAAGTCTAAAGCCTCTGCAAAGAAAAGGAGCTCAATACATTGATCTAATGACACAAGCCCCACCGATCATTAACACAATGTTTTAGTTAGCTGTATATACGATTTAAGCTATTAAAATTTTTACAATATTTACAAATTAGCCTTCTGAGAAAAAAAATGCCTTACAAGGAACTAGTAATCACAATAGTGACAAGTAAAGATTATTCAAATTGCATCAAATATTTCCATAACACTTATAAATACAAAATAAGACATATTATAGAAATAAGAATGAAAATATGAAATGATAAAATAATTTAAAATAAGAATAAGTATATGCATCAGTGATTACTTGCACAGCTAGAAGCTTGCTCAAAACTCTAGTCAGTTAAGGAGCAAAATACACATTTAATAGAGTTTCAAATAAAAAGTTATTTCTGGAATGTATGGGAAAGTGACTATGTTCCCAAATAATTTAAAAGTTGAATGCAATCCTTTACATTTCAGAGTGAAAGTGACTCTTGATTGTATAATTTATTAAAATTAGAATCAGAGTTCTGTTTGGGCCAGGTGTCAGTAAACAAAAATGAGTGGCTTTATCTCTAGTAATTCCAAATTCCTCCTTATAACTTACTGCCTTGAGCTTCTCTTCTCAGTTATTTCGTGTCCAATGACAAGGTTCCCCTGTTAGACTGGTGTGGCCATAGGGAAAATTACCGCCAGGGTCCACTCAGACTGGCCAGTATTCACGACACACTGTTAAATATTTTGAAAATCACTACATCCAGTGTTTCTAGAGTCTTTAACTGATGCCCATTTACAAAAGCTGTTCATAGAAAGATCAGCCTGATATCTAAATGAAAGATAAGGTTTGCTCTGTTACATCTCCTACAATGTTTGCGTTTTAATATTGGCCATGCCTAGTTTAAGCCAAAGGGAGCCTCATTCTCTCTGCTTCATGTTTCCAAAAAGAGACCCCCCACACCTCGACTTCAGCTAGCCTCTGGTTTCTCTCCATGATTCCTGGTCACTCTTGTTGGAGAAGGAGACTGTTTCCTCTAATTGGTGAATTTGGCATAAAAAAATTCAGATGTGCTCACCTCAGCCTCTCCTCTTCTGCTTTTTATGGGGCTAGTCTATTTAGCTCACTGGTATCATCCCACATATTTGGAAAATTTTCCTGGATTATAGGATGGGCTTCAGAAGTGTTTAACAAACACTTACAAACATTTAACAAATGAATAATAATGAACCTGTTGAGTCAGTGATGAATGGATAAATTTCATATACTGTATCAAATATCAGCATGTCCATTTGGTCAAAGATCTGAATCTGCATTCTTCACATGGTTTGTCAGTATTTGAGTAAGTAATTTTAAGTGCATCTATGTGTCTTTGATCCAACTCTAATAGTCTCAGAATTCAGTCATGGATAAGGGGTATATTACTTGTTGTTGTTGTTCTGAAACAACTTAATAGAATTGAAAGGAAAAATAAGGTGACGAAGAGTTCAGGTTAATATAAGAGAAAACTTCTTTAAATGGAAGCTTTTGAAAAACAGGATGTATTGTCATGAGTGTAACATTCACCTCAATAGGTGAATATTAGCAGAGAATAGATACTTGCTAGAGAAGATGTCAAAGAGATGATCCCAGCACCAGAGAGAGAATTGGTCAGTGTCAAGTAATAAAAATGGGTACCACTCCAGATATTGCAAGAGAAAAGGGGCCGAAAGCAAGGAACAAACTACAAGATTTTTGGAAGGGCAAAAAAACAAACAACAACAACAACAAAAAGAGGAAATACTGGAAGAGTGAAAGGGAGAAAGGAATGTTACCTAGCTATCAGGGCTGTCTTTTCAGTTCAAGACTGAAACACACCAGCCATCTCTCAAGGTGATCTGCTAAAGATGCTGCAGAAACACAGGAGCATGGATTCCGTGGATGCTACTGAAACTCCTAATGGTATGCTGGTGACCTTGTCACCTGAAGTTGCTCTCAGAGCCCACAGTCACCTGCCCATGTTATCACTGAAACCAGAGACACAACAGAAACAGAAAATAAAGAATTCTTCTTTCTTTCTCCTTAAAAAAAATCTCCTGCAAGGACTTCGCATTGGCCAAATCTTACTGGAAACTTGCTAGCAAGGGAGGCTGGGAAAACTGCTTTGAATTCTTCCAGTTCCTTGCCATAGAAAAGCAAAGAAGGGTTTGAATGAAGCTGAGAGCCAGCAGGCAAGCAACCAGAATACCAGATAATGGATCTTTTCACATTTTTCAAGATCCAACAGAAATCTGTTAGAGGAGGAACACTATTCACTATTAACCCCTCTAGAAATTACAGCATCAGACAATTAAAGACATTTAGAACAAATAAATAACTAGCAGCTACCCACAGTTGCAAAAATATTAGTACTGAATTACAACTGTCAAAGAATATATAATAGCTTACACTGTACATGGAGAGAACTAATTATAGAACTGAGAAATGCCAAACATACGTACCATATTTATACTCATCATGCAGAGTGAGGAAAAATTGGTGTGGGTAACTTTAGAAAGCCTTCAAGAGGAGATCAAAGGTAACCTGCCCTGGTAGGGGAGGTAGGATTTGAATGAAAGGAGATTATTTTACATTGATAGAAAACATAAGCAAGGGAAGTGAGGCTAAATGGAAGTAACACGTATGTGGAGAGTATGGTAGAAGGAGGAGTAAGGTAAGGAAAATAGTCTCACTCAAGGATTTGAACATTAAAATAGGGTCCAATATGGGGGATATAAAGTTATACTTAAGGTGTGGAAAACTACAGAGTATTGAGGAAATGATGAAAATAGATTCCTTTGGGGTTCACTTTGTTAGATTTTATTTCACAATCTTCTATCTGAGAAAGACTGATATTTCATTCTTGATTATAATCTATAAACAGTGATTAGCCTAAAATATATGGACGTTTGTTCGGGCGGTCTTCTAAATCTGACTTGAGGTGTTATTTTGACTGGTATTTGCAGCAACATTCCACTTTTTCTGACTTCCTTTTCCTTTCCATAATGATTTGTCCCCCAAATTCTATCATACTATATAAATATTTATATGACATTAATATCAGCAATAGGAACAAACCACTCTGAGAATGAATGTAGTCTAACAGTTAAGAGAATGAATTCTGGAGTCAAACTACATAAATTCAAAATCCAACTCCATAAGTACTACTTGTATGACCTTGGATTTACTTAAAATTTTCTTTGCTTCATCTTTAAAACAGGGTGATGGAAGAATTTATCATCTACCATTGTTGTCAGGATGAACACATTGATAATGTTAAGCACTGACCTTAGAGCTTGACATATACAACACCATGTAAGTGTTAGCTTTATTTTCTCTGTTATCCCCAGCATGTGGTTTCTAACTTGTCCATAAGTTCTCCATTTTGACAAAGGCATCATTATCCCCTGTGGCAACTCTTTTCATTTTGGACCACTGAAATCACGAAGTCTTCTCTATACGTTTATTCATATTGAATTTGTTATAATTTCCAGCCATTGTTTCTATTTCTACCTTCGACTCTACCTAGAATTCATGCACCACATTCTTTCTTGCGTAGGGCAGGCTTTCCTAGATTGAGAGAGAAATAACCGCCCTCTTCCAAATTTTCCTATTTTGCTCAGTTCTCATATTAATACTCCATATTGTATACTTCTTAGACCTATGTGAACTTGATTATTTGCCTTTGGATCTGTTTCCATTTGCCAATATCATTCTCAAACATCCTAGTAACATCTGCAATCTCATGTCCAAAGATATGCCCACTGGGGAACTCTCAAATGGCCAGTGGGACAGACATAAGTAGACCAGGGGCCTTCTACTCCCCCACTGATCACCTGTGTATGAAATTGTCCCTGTCACTTGCAAACTATGACTTCTTTAGACACAGTGTTCAAAATAATCTCCCTTACTTGGACTAATAAACTGAATGGAGACAATCCCAGAAGAGAGGGATAAAGATACACTATCAGAGCTTCCCCTTCACATTTGTGTACAGCAAATTTAAGCTGCAAAACTGAAAAACTTATGCTGCTTTCAAATGATCAATATTCATAGAAGTGTGGCATAGTAACCATGGATTAAAAATTATATAATATGTATAACATCTTAACAGGGTCAAATATTTTTAATGATTTTTACATGGTTCCTCTAAGAACACTAACCTATTAATGAAACTGTGTTAAAAATTAAAATCAATTAACTAATTTTCCTCATTGTATTTTATATTAGCCATGTATTTTTCATATATATTTCATATGTGTATATATGTTTCTTATATATACAGCACATATATAGCAATGTGTTTCATGTATATGTTTTATATACATACACACATATAATACAAGGCAATGAAGAACCATTATATGTGTGTATGTGTGTGTGTATATATATATGCTATATACCAACATTGTCCATTGCTAAAACCATATGTGACTTCAAGTAAATATTATAAAAAAATAGAATTATGAAAATTCTGGAAGACAAAGCTTTTCTAACAGTTGTAGCATATGTCACCGTATTTTATAAAATTATATATTAACTCAAGAAAATTCAGATAAAAATATTTTACTAACAGTAAAACCAATGTCCATTTTGAAGAACTCATCATTTGCTTTGTATTATTCTAATGCAAAGGGCAGGTCAGTGCAATTAACTTTGGGTGAGAGTTGTTCTTCTCCACCTGTGGACCTTGGTGAGCTCATCCTTCTAGGCTTCAAGATAAGCTGTCAGGTGCATTGCGAACCAAGGTTCAGGGTTAGATTAAACCTGCAGGGTCCACATAACAATTTATCCCCTTGACAGTTGTTTTCTGCTGATTAAATAATGGTATTTTATGGCCCATTTAAAACACAATGTATTTGAGCACATTTTATTTGTACTACCCTAAGTTGCTGATCCTATAAAAAACTGTAAGCTAACTATAGTGTCCTGTCACATTTTTGGAGTTACACATTTCCCTAATTGAAATAGTTGATTTACTGCTAACAAAGATAACGTTTTCTACTTCAGCCAACTTTCTGGGACGTGAAATTGCTTCAACACGGAAGCAAATTTTATAAATTTGAAAAACGTGCTTGAAATACATTTAGCCACCAAAATATTAACTTGACAGAAGTGAAACAACCAAGGGAAATGATCGTGTAATGCCTTCTTTCAACTCTAAAATAAAATTGTTCAAAGTACAGCTGTTTGAGCAGAAAAGCAGACTGTGACAACTTCTGCCACTTAAATTTTCTGAGTATACAGTAAGTTTCATAATTAATATTCTAGATTATAATTGATTATCAATTTATTAAGCTTTTATGAAAGTTCATTATGTAATTAATATTTCATAACTAATTAATATTCAAACAGGAAACGAAATATTTCCAAAAGCCCATTACAAATACAAAGTCTCAAAGCAGGCAAGTGGAAATGCGGTACTTTTTCGATCTTTCTAAAATGGAAAAGGCATATTCTCAATTTTTTTCTGAAATTTTATTCTATAATTCCTACCTTAGATTAGAAAACAAAAATGTTTGATTGACTTTCCTAAAAGGTGTTTATTAGTGGTGGTGGTGGATATTAGGCATACATGATTACCTTATTTAATAAAATATCTGTTGTTTTGTTAGCAATTTTCTACTTATGATGTTTGATATAAACTCCCAGTTGGAAATATAAATCTGTCTTTCTCAGAGCAAACAAAAGGACACTGTCATGTCTGGAAATCTCCAGGTGTGCTTTTGTATCTTAGAAAGCTTAATGTAATACCATCATCCCCAAATTTGCACTAAGCTTGACAAAAAGAACAACAAATCCCAAGAAGCAATTAATCTTTTCTATCCTATTGAAGACTATAGCTGAAGTTTTAGAAGTCAATATTCAGTCAGCATACAGAAACAACACTTTGAAGTTATATAAAACGTGATGTCTCTTTAAAAATAGTTTTCAAATTTGGCTGTACTCCACAAACATGAATTTATACAGTGCCTTCTAAGTACACTCTTGCATTTCTTCCATATAGACAATGCAATGCAATGACATCATTTCATTATTTGGAATATTGGAAATATGCAAATAGAGAGGACAGCAGAAGAAACCACTGAAGAAGCTTGGTCAGGGCAGCACAGCAGGAAACAGATTCAACGTCCTCGTCTCTGACCTGGGTTTGCCTATGAACCCATCCTATTCACCATATTGAGGTCTGATCCTACCAGCACCGAAGGAGTGAAATAGTGAAATAAGTTACGCAGAGAATGGAGAAGTGTATTATTATAAAGTGCCAGAAATTACTGCTGCAGGATTATTAGAGAGGCTTAATCTAGTAGGTAGCCTAATGTTTTCACTTCATAGGTTAAGTTGTAAAGGATGTTAAGATACCAGGTCAAGCATGCCAAGTTACTTCCCAAAATTGTAGTAGGGCTGGCAAAGGATACTTTGAGCTCCTATTTTCCAAATTCTAACCAACACCCACAGGGAATTATGCTTAGGTGGGAAAAAGAGGAAATGGAAGGCATTTTGGAAGTGAGGGGACAAGAAAAAGAGGAAGAGATTTATTCAGCACACAGTTACCAACATCCATAATTTGGCTATTCAAGTCACATTGATACTACCTGAATTTCAGAACCAATATATTTGGCTTAAGAAGAAAGCAGATAACCTGATGAATGCTTACAGTGTTGAATGAGGAGATTGATGCTTTTTTGTAAAGTCACATGCACACAGAATACTGACGTTTCAGGAAAAAAAAAAAATCAACTGCTGAAATTCTCACACATTGGAGTTGGCATTAAAGACTGTCACATAGTCCAAATTAGTAAGATTCTTAGCTCTCCTTTTTCAGAAAAACACAAATGATTGCCTAGCATAAGAATCTCTGCCAGAAAGCTGACAAAATGCTGCTTTTGCTTCATTTTTGGAATTTTAACATTTGGAATAGTAAAAAAGGAATTTGGCCACAAATTACTGACCTCTTTGTTTTGGCAACATAAATCAATGGTGAGAAGTAAAATAGGCAATCTGTGAAAACAACAAAGAAAATCAAGTTAAAACAAATATTGATTGTAAGTAGAGAAATGTAATGGAGAAACCAATCACTATTATAATTTATCATTCATAGAAAAAATACAAAAATATAAAAATTAAAATTTAAGCCCTGAAATGCAAGATAAACCCTAGTCAATGAATTTTGAAAACCACATAGAAAATACTCTTTCCAAACGTTCCCTTCCTCCTTTATTTACTGCTTCACTGCCAGCATTTCTTCCATTTACATTGTAGGAAAATTATTAAGGTTCAAAAAGTCCACTTGTTTTGGGAAAATCCAGTTGTTAACCCTGAAAATCTGTGTCTGGCCAGGTCTGTGTGGCAACTGTCAACGGAGGTAACCAAGATGCTTCTGATTTTCTAATTCTCTAATCTTCTAAGAATAAGAAAGCTATTTATCTCATGTTTTTTATGAAAGTCTTTCTCCCAGCTATTTCTGACACATGGAAGATCCCAACTCTCTAATCAGGACTCATGTCTGTTATGAAAACTTCTCTTATTTACTCAGCCTTTTCACCTCCTGAAAACATTCCTTGTGTCAAAACACGTGTTTAGGTAATTTAATACATTCCTGCCATTCGTTTTCACTTTATCATGTTTACACAAGTATCTATTAGCAAAAGGAGAACAGATATTAGTTATCAGGTTGAATCTCACACTTAGCTGTTCCATTTTAGTACCTTCTTCACAGGACCATACAACGTTATCACACGTATAGTGTTCATCTTCTGTACTCTTCATTTTTTATGCAAAGTTTATCACGAAGACTCTTAGACCTAGGTGTGCCCAGTCGGTTATTTGGAGGTAACAGAAGACATCTTCACTTGTAAAAAAAGTTTTTTTTTATAGGAAGAACACTTAAGAACTACCCTCTTAACAAATTTTTAACTGTACAATACCATATTATGAAACATAGGCACAGACGGGCATGGTAGCTCACGCCTGTAACCCCAGCACTTTGAGAGGCTGAGGCAGGTGGATTACCTGCGGTTAGAAGTTCAAGACCAGCCTGGCCAACATGGTGAAACCCTGTCTCTACTGAAAAAAAAATACAAAAAATTAGCTGGGCGTGGTGGGAGGTGCCTGGAATTCCAGCTACTCAGGAGGCTGAGGCAGGAGAATCACTTGAACCCAGTAGGCAGAGGATGCAGTGAGCTGAGATTGTGCCATTGCATGCTAGCCTTGGTAACGAGAGAACTCCGTCTCAAAATAAATAGACACTAGGATTATAACAGCTCTCTAGAACTTATTCATCTTGCATAACCAAAACTTCACACTTGTTGATTCACAACTCCCATTGCTTCCTCTTCCAAATCCCTGGCAACCCCAATTCCGCAATTTGGTTCTACAGGTTTAACTATTTTAGATACCTCATGTATGTAGAATCATGAAGCATTTGTAATTCTGTCACTAGCTTATTTCGCTTAGCATAATGTCCTCTGCTTGGTTCATCAATGCTGTTGCAAATGGCCGTTTCCTATTTTAAGGCTGAGTAATATTTCATTGTATGTACATGTTAAATTTTGTTCATTTGTTGATGAAGATTACAGTTGTTTTACATCTTAGCTACTGTGAATAGTGCTGCAATGAACATAGGAGTGCTAATATCTCTTTGAGACCCTGATTTTAATTATTTTGGATAAATATTGAGAGTGGGATTGCTGGGTCATATGGTGGTTCTATTTTATTTTTTAGAGGAAACTCCATACTGTTTTCCAAAGTGGCTGCACCATTTTGCATCCTACCCACAGTGCGTAAGGTTTTTCAATTTCTCCACATCCTCACTAATAAGCTTGACTTTTTCTTTTTGATACATCATCCAGACAGGTATGAGATAATATCTCATTACAGTTTTGATTTACATTTCTGTGATGATTAGTGATATTGAGCACTTTTTCATATGCCTGGCGGCCATTTGTATGTCTTCTTTGGAGAGATGATTTAACTCATCTCATTTTAAAATCAGGTTATTAGGGTTTTGCTATTGAGTTGTTTGATTTCCTTACATATTTTGGAAATTAACCCTTTATCACATATATGGTTTGTAAAGATGTTTTCCCATTTTGTGGATTGTTTCACTCTGTGGATTGTTTTCTTTATTGTATAGAAGCTTTTGAATTTGATGTAGTCCCACTCATCTTACTTTTTTTTTCTTCCATTGCCTATGCTTTTGGTGTCATAGCCAGGAAGTCACTGACAAAACCAAAGTCCTAAAGCTTCTCCCTGATGCTTTCTTCCAGAGATTTTATAGTTTCTGGTCTTACACTTAAGCCTTTAATTCATTTTGAGTTTATTTTCTTGTATGGTATAAGATAAGGGTCCAACTGCGCTCATCTGCATGTGGATATCTAGTTTCTCAACATCTTTTTCTGAGAGACTATCCTGTCCCCCTTGTGTATTCTTTGCAACCTGTCTAAGATTAGTTGACCATTTATGTGTGTGAATTTATTTCTGGGCTCTCAATTGTGTTCCATTGGTCTATATGTTTTTATGCCAGTTCCATACTGTTCAAATTACTGTAACTTTATCTGCATGTGGATATCTAGTTCCTCAATATCTTTGCTGAAAGACTATCCTGTACCCATTGTGTATTCTTTGCAACCCTAAGATTAGTTGACTGTTTATATCTGTGAATTTATTTCTGGGCTCTCAATTTTGTTCCATGGGTCTATATATGTTTTTATGCCAGTACCATACTGTTTAAATTACTGTAACTTTGTTATACTTCTTGAAATGAGGAAGTGTAATGTTTTCAGCTTTGTTCTTTCTCAAGATTGATTTATCTATTCAAGGTCTTTTATGACTCCATATGTATTTTAGATAGTATTCTTTTCTAATTCTATGAAAAATGACATTGGAATTTTGATAGGGATTGCATTACATCTGCAAATCTTTTGGGGAATATGGATATCTTAAAGAGAGTACATCTTCCAATCCATAAATACAAATTTATTTTCATTTGTTTGCATCTCAATTTATTTCACAAAGGTTTTGCAGTTTTTAGTGTATAAACCTTTCCCTTCTTTTATTCCTAATTATTTTATTATTTCATTCTATTGTATGTGAAGTTTTCCTATTTTTTTCATATAGTTTGTTTTTAATGTTTGGAAATGCAACCGATTTTTGTAACTTCACTGAATTCATTATTAGTTCTAATAGTTTTTTAATAGAGTCGTTAGGGTTTTCTATATATAAGATCATGTATTCTGTAAACAGAAACAATTTTACTTCGTTTCCAGTTTGGATGCCTTTTTTTTTTTTTCTTGCCTAACTAATGTTGCAAACACTTCCAGTACTATGTTAAATAGAATTGAGGAGAGAGGGCATCCATGCCTTTTTCCTAATCTTTGAGAAAAGTTTTCAGTTTTTATCATCGATTTAACAACTAGGCTTTTCACATATTTTTTTTTTATTATTATGTTGAGCTACTTTGCTTCCATTTGTATTTTTCAGAGTTTTTATTTATAAAAAGGTGTTTACTTTTATCACATGTTTTTACTGTGCCTGCTGAAGTAATTTTTTTCATCAATTAATGTATCACATGAATTGAGTTTTAGATTAACCATCCTTTTATTCCAGGAATAAATCTGACTTGGTCACAGTGTATGATCCTTGTAATGTGTTGGTTTGCTTGTATTTTATTGAGGATTTTTTGCATCTATATTCATCAATAATATTGGCCTGTAGTTCTCTTGTGGCATCTTTGTCTGGCTGTCTAATCTGGGTTATGCTTGCTCCATAAAATTAATTTAAAAGTGTTTCTTCCTCTTCAATAGTTTCAGAAGAGTTTAAGAATGATTGATGTTCATTCTTCTTCACATGTTGGATAGAAGTCACCCATGAAGCCACCAAGTCCTGCGCTTTTTCTTTTGGGGAGATTTTGATTACTGGTATCATCTCTACATAGCTCTATTCAGACTCTGTAGTTCTTCATAATTCAGTCTTGGTATGTTTTATGTTTCTAGGAATTTATCAATTTCTTCCAGGTTCAGTTTGTGTATAATTGTTCATAGTAGTTTCTTATGACTTTTCTTATTTCTGTGGCATAGCTGTCATGTCTCCTCTTTCATTTACAATTTTATTTATTTGAGAAATGGGTCCTTGTTATGTTGACCAGGCTGGTCTTGAACTTCTGGCTTCAAGCAATCCTCCTGCCTCAGCCTTTCAAAGTGTTACAATTACAGGCTTGAGTTTCATTTTATTTATTTGAATTTGTCTTTTTTCCTGTATTAGTGCAGCTAAACATTTGTCAATTTTGTTTATCTTTCATAAGTCAAGGATGCTTGGGGGAAAGGAAATGACATGGGGTATTCTTAATGAATCTACTAATGTCTCTTTATTTCTGAATTAAATTCTAGATAGTCTAATCTATATTAAACTCTAAATCCAGCTCTTACTCCTCACTTTCAGTTTTCAGCATGATGATCTAGTAACTTCTTTCTCCTTGTCTTTGTTCTTACTCACAGCTCATATTCCTCTTGTTTGCTTTACTCATGATTCTGCAATTTGATTTTTGTTGGCATGTTAAACTTATTAACGTTTTCAACAAGGATTGCTGGAGGACCTACTATATGGCAGACCCTACAATCGTCATTAGGAATATATCTAGCAAAACAGTCCTAATCTCTATGGTACTTTTAATATAGTAGGGGTGAGAAAGATTAATGAGATTATCATATGTATATGGTTACAGGTTGCAGTGAGTGGTATCAAAGGAAACATACAAGTGTTGAATAAGAAAGACATCAGACTTAATCAGGAGGACAGGAGGAAAGCTCTCCTGGAAGAACAATATTGGGCTACTGTCTGAAGGATTAATGGAGTGAGCTAGGCAGTTGTAGTGATGCAGAGAAGCAGAGGACTGAAAGAAGAGAGAAATGCAGATATAAAGGCCCTAAGTTAGATATAAAGCTTAGCATGGTCAAACAACTGAGAGAGTACAGGTGTAACTCAGTGCATGGAGCAAGAGGAAATTGGTAGGATTTGCAACTGGGGATACTACCAGGGCAGATTCATGTATCGCGTTACAAGTGACATTAAAGATCATGGTCTTCTTTGAGCAGTGAGAAGCCACTGAAGGGGAATTACTCTGATCTGATCTGAATCTTCAAAATATCACATTGGCTTCAATGAAGAGAGAAGCACGAAAGGGATAAAAGAAAAATTGGGGAAAGATTTATTTTGTCCAAATGAAAGATAATAGTCTGAACTAGAATGGTATAGTTGAAAGGATAAGTTGAATACTGGAGAGACAGTTAGAATGAAATAAATTGTACTCACGAATAGATTATGGATGAAGGAGTGAAAGAAGGAGGTCATATGATGGGTGCTGCTG
This sequence comes from Colobus angolensis palliatus, assembly GCF_000951035.1. Taxonomy (NCBI): domain Eukaryota; kingdom Metazoa; phylum Chordata; class Mammalia; order Primates; family Cercopithecidae; genus Colobus; species Colobus angolensis. The sequence goes on along the minus strand of NW_012114488.1, from coordinate 2,579,695 downwards.
ACACTAACAGTTAGAGCAGATGTCTCAGGTTTGATTGCTTCTAAGAGGTAGACACCATGCGGACTACTCAGTATCTGACCACCACATCTTACCTTCAGAGAGCATTGTAATTCTTAGCCCTCTGTTTCAGGTTGGAAGGAGAATAGATGTACTTTTTATTTCACCCATTTTACTAAATTCATACACTACACTTCTTCATGTTAAATGGCTGGACATAGCTCTGGGACCAATCAGGAAAGGGATAGCAAATGAGTCTGTAATTACAGCACGTGAGTGTAAATCCTGTGATGGGCCACCCAAAGAGGGAGACGTTGACTCTGTTTGGGAGGTCCAGGAAGGCTTACTGGAGGAGGTGGCATGCTGAATATGCAGGAAGATCAGTGGGAATTTGTTACATATTTGTGCAAATCATTTCTCCAATCAGATTATAAGCATGCTTTGGGGAGAATCATGATATATACATGTCTCTGCTACATCCTAGCCCTGCTGTGAGCTCACCATAAATGCTTCCTAATAATTATTTATCGGAAAACAGAAGTAAAGTTTCTTGGGAAAAATACCTCAGATCTTTCAAACTAAATGTACCACTGAAACTTCCTTTTTAGACTATGAGTTTTGTATACATTACTCCACAGCTTGATTAGTATGGGTAATTGAAATTCTTTAACTTTTCAAATGGAAGATGAAAGTGAACATTTGAAGTTGATAATTGTGCAAATTATAGCTGTTAGCTCACTTACTTGAGGAAGCAAACTAGATTGTATAGTCCTAAATGAATATTCACATGTGTTCTCTTTCATTGGCAGGGAAATGCCTTTTTTTAAACTCACAGAAGAGACTTTCAATTTAGACTTCATTTCATATTAATTTCCTCTGTTCCCTTCCCTGTAGTTTTTATTTTGTTCTATTCAGTGTGACAAATTTATGCTTAGATTGTTTTTTTAAAAATTGAGGATCTGCTTAACTTTTAAGATTTCTATAGTATAGATATTATGGACCTTATGGAAGAGTTTGAGAAGTGACTAGATTGCCAGATGTAAAAATCTAAACTGTGTCTCAGTGTTGAAATCTCTAATAGTCTGTGACAAAATCCACCCAGTGTATTTTGAATGTGTTTTTATTGTTTGAATTTGCCAACTAATATGTATGCATGGCATGAGGATATTATAACTTAAATAACTAGAGGGGTGGACCCAAGAATTCAAATCTGCATCTTTAAACATGGGTCTGCGCCTCTAAGGACTACATGTTGGCTAGACTGCTGACTTGCTGCTTACAGTTTCTGCTAGGAGCTTACATAATCTATGCATTTTTGCTCCCTATTTGCATCTAGTCATCATCTTTAATCAGCTTACTTCCCTGTAGGGGAGGATTTACTTCTGTTTCTGTCTTGCTGTTTGCAACTTAAATTGTTTTGCCTTTAAGTTTCTTGTAACTCCTCTATCATTTAACCTTAAAGGCATTATTTAACATACAGCAATGGTGATTTAAAAAAAATCAAACTATCTCATAGGTCAAGGTCAAAAAGTACTATTAAAAAACAACAAAAATGCTTCTCTGACATTTTCTCATAGTGGGTATGCTATCAATTTCTTTATATGGGATAGCATAGATGCACTTCAATAAATGTAAGCTGATTTTTCCTATTAAAAATATACTGAATTTTTAATGTTTGAACATAGCTCTCAAGAAACATTTCCCTTGGAATTGAGGAAACAGTAATCAGAGCAACAGCAGCAATGAATGAAGGAAGAATCAGTGCCCAGACCATGCTAGAAAACCAAACAGATGGCTCTCGGCAAATAAGCCAAAACACGCCCTGTAATTTATATTTTATGTGTGGGCAGGGACCGTTTCAGGCACACTTACCTTTGCATCCTGAGTGCCTGGCACAGAGTAAGTGCTTATATTTATATTTATGTGGAATTAACTAGTAGGCAACTCTACAGTAACTTCATTTACTTATTTAGTACATTCATGGCCTTCATGAATAAGAAATAATACCATTGGCAAGAGCAGTTACTGATTTTGGGGATGTTGCCGAATGACTATTTGAAATGCTTCTGTATGCAATTTACTATACATAACAGAACATCATTTTCCAGAACTAGAAATTTTCTGTTGCAGATTACAATGTCATTATTGAATAATCTACAATTATCCAACGCAGGTCATTTCCATACCTTTCATTGTTTTATTTTCGGGGGGGGAAATAAAACAAATTTCTTTAAGACTTGTAATAAAATAAAATTTTTAAGCCCAAATAACTGAAATTGGGGGACACACATCATTTGTTGATGCAATATCTTCAATTGCTCAAAAAAAATTGCAAAGTCAAATCCACATTGAACCATATAGAAAAGTGAAGTAGGACTCTTATAAGGTACCCTCATAAAAGTAATACGACATGACGTAAATATGACCAAATCAATTCTAGAAAACAGAAGTCAACTGCAAAATCAAATTTATGTTTAAGTTTCTAAGATAAAAGACAAAACCTCATGTCCTGATTTCTTCAGCAGAATTCTTTAATAATCAAAATATAGGCAATGTTTTGTATGACAATCTGCCAGCTTTTGGTTGTCACAAAAATAAGTTAATATACATAAACTCAGTTACTCTTTCCTTCAGCTTCTCTCAAGAATAATGCTTAGATCTACAAGAGGAACCACAGAAGAGTGTCTGTGATCATGAAAGGATGATGAACCATATTAAATTCCAGGATTATTGAAAGCAGAAGAGCAAGATTTTCAAATAAATGAGATACCCTAAATGAAACTCAATCATCTGTTTTCATTCAGCAGAACAACAATAAGTGAACACATAACAGGATAGAAAATTATGATTTTTGCATACATTTACATATCACATTCCAAAGCATTTCCAGACAGGAAATATTTGTACCACCTTATGATGGTTAATTTTATGTGTCACCTTGACTGGGTCATGGGTTATATATTTGATAAGACATTATTCTAGGTGTTTCTATGAGGGAGTTTTTGGATGAGAGTAACATTTATTTATTTATTAATTTGAGACAGGGTCTTGTTCTGTCATCCAGTCTAGAGTGCAGTGGTGCAATCTCAGCTCACTGAAGTATCAACCTCTAGGACTTAAGTGATCCTCCCGCCTCAGCCTCCCAAGTAGCTGAGACTACAGGGATAAGCCACCCACGCCTGGCTAATTGTTTTTAATTTTTATTTTCAATACCGATGGGGTCTCAATATGTTGCCCAGGCTGATCTGAAACTCCTAGGCTCAAGCGATCCTCCTGCCTCAGCCTAAGTGCTGGGATTACAAGTATGAGCCACCATGCCCTGCTGAGATTAACATTTAAATCAACACACTGAGTAAAGCAGAGTGTCCTTCATATTGTGAGTGGTCCTCATTCAAGGAGCTGAAGACCACAGTAGAGCAAAAGGCTGACTCTCCTCCAAACCAGAGGGAGACCCTCTTGCCCTAAAATGGTCTAAACTGGGGCATCAGCTCTTCTTGGTTCTACAGCAGCTTCCAGTCGTTGGATTCAAACTTGGCATTGGCTCTGCAGATTTTGGACTTGTGAGTCTCAGTAATTGCTTCAGTCAACTCCATAAAATCCGTCTCTCTCCCATTGGTTCTATTTTTCTGGAGAGCCCTGACAAATACACACCATGTAACCATATTCTTCCATGCAGTTGAGCCCTCACAGCTACCTGTAATACTCTGTGTCCTCCTAGTAGGTAACTTCAGCCATTCTTCACAACTATTGTATTTTTCTTGAACAATTCTTAAGCATTCTACTCCATCTCTTTACTTTCAGCAGCCTCCTATCATGTAGGTAACACAAATGCTATGTGACAAGAAACCACTAAACTTTAAAATCCCCAAACCTCCACACTCCTCTATGATTTCCTCATTTCTTTCTGTTCAAATAAAGAAAGTAACTTGTCTCTTGCCCAAGAGTAATCCAACCAGTTGTGTTCTGTGTCCAGTTCCTTCTTCCATGTTTAGATACTTGCTGGGTTTATCATTTTTTTCTCTCTCCTCTTTTTTGTAATTTCTCTTTATATATCACAACCTTTTATGAAATCTAAGTGTGTTCACTTCTCTCCTATCACTAAAATAAACAAAAAACACAAAAAGCCCTCTTCTTTGGCAGCACCTTCTGTTCTGCTCACTATTTCTCCCCTGCTGATAGCCATGTTTTTCAGGTCATTATTTGCAATTGTACTCTGGCCCTCTTTATCTGAATGCCAAACTAAATGTTTAAGTACCCAGGCAGCAATTCCAAAAAATTACAAAAATAAAAACTAAAAACTTGAGACGGAGTAGGGCTCCCTCTTAGCTTCGTTCCAGCCTGCTGAAACATGGCAATTTTTTGAAAATCTTGACTCCCTTCGAGGGAAATTACAGGCACCTAGCTGGCCTTGAAAAGTAAATGCCCATTAATCAACAAGCAGGTAAAGAAAATGTGGTATATATGTACCATAGAATACTACTCAGCCATAAAAAGGAATGAATTAATGGCATTCACAGCAACCTGGACGGAGGTGGAGAGCATTATTCCAAGTGAAGTAACTCAAGAATGGAAAACCAAGTATCGTATGTTCTCACTCATAAATGGAAGCTAAGCTATGAGGACACAAAGGGATAAAATGATACAATGAACTTTGGGGACTTAAAGGGTGGGAGGGAGGACAGGGTAAAAGACTACACATTGGGTAATGTGTAGGCAGGTGATGGGTGCAACAGAATCTCAGATTTCATCACGGAAGAACTTATTCATGTAACCAGATACTACCTGTTCCCCCAAAACCTATTCAAATTTCAAACAAAAAAGCAACCTAATAAACAAGAAGATAGTAACAGTCTCCAGCAAGCCAGAGTTGCAAAGTATTTTGGTGGTGGCACCATTATTCTTTAGGGTCTTAGGGCCACCAAAATTCCTCAACCAGACTTTCTATGCCTCATTCTTTCTAGAACCCACTGTACTCTGGGTTCTGTCCCCCCAGTTCTGCTGAAATGGCTCTTACTAATATCATTAATAGATACTTATGTCAGTAGCATACATAATTTGTTATTATCTTCCTTGAAACATTTTCTTTCATTGGCTTCTCTGATGCTTCAGTGTTCCATCTTTTGAGCTGCTGGTGTTTTCCATTTTGTTCTTAGGCGTTCTCCTCTCATGGAATAATCTCAGCCCATGTGATCTGATTCCCATTACTCCAACTTCAAGTCCTTTTTATTTACTGATGGCTCCCAAAATGAACACTTCAGCGTATCTCTGTCTCTTAAACTGCAGTCTGTATGTCTCTCTTAAACAGCAGATTTATACACCCAACTATTATATTTCTCCTTCAGGATATTTCAATGGAAGTTCAAACTCATCTTCTAGAGAAATGGCTTTCTATGCTAATCTTAATCTCTGCTCCGGCTCCCATGTTCTCTAGCTCAGTAAACGGCACTGATGTCTTCACTAAGGCTCATGACTGAATCCTCAGCACAGGACTTAACCTCTCCTACCCTATACCATAAAACAAATACACCATCAGTTCCTATAGATTCTACAATCCCAAAATCTCTAGAATCCTACCAGTTTCACCTGGTAGCTAGGCTACTGCCTTTTAAATGAGTTTGAGTTTCTTGTCTTCTTTTTTCTCCTTTCTAATCCTTTATGATGCAACTTGAAACATAAATTAAATGTAAATTACAATCTTTAGCATAAGATTGCTCTTTAGCATAAGAATTTCAGAGGCATAAATTCAGTGGTATCTTGTGGCCTTCAGGATAATGTGTAAGCTCCTTCATGTGTCATAGAACATCCAGCTTGATGTGACTTGTTTTTACTGCTTCAGTATCTCCTCTGATCTCCTTTGTAACCACAGAATTTTGATAGGGTTTCCATTCTTCACATATGCATTTACTCTTGTTTTTGAGGGCTTTTGGCACGTAGTTTTGTTTTCTTTTTGTTTTCTCATTCAACTAAACCTTGTTTTAGATCTCAACTTAGACATTCACCTCATATGAAAAGCTTCTCCTAACCTCTAAATAGGGGTTAGGAACTCATATCACATGCTGTTTCAGATAGTTATTTTATCCAAACCACAATTTTTCCATTTGTAAAATAAATAAGATTATATCACCTACTCTACAGGGGTGTTGTAAAAATTAAAGGAGAAAATGTAAAGTGTTAGCAGAGTGCCATAGCTCAGAGTAAATAAATTAATTAAATCTCAGTAAATACTAGCTCTGATGATGATCTTTATGTTTATTATGACGATTACTAAGAAATATTCTTTTATGCATTCTTATCCACTATTCACAAAAATACTCAAGTTCCTTGTGTAACTGAAAGCAAATTTCTGATCTACTTGAAACTTTCTTCAAAAAAAAGGAAAAGCACAAAATAGATACATCAATTCTTAAATCTCATTACCATCAAACCAAACATCTTCCCAAAGAAAATTATTATGGGCTCATGATTTCTTTTTCTTTTTTGTGATAGAAAACGAACAGATAAACTCTACTGTCTAAAATAGTACAGGGTTTCTTGTTAGCTTTCAGAAGGATATTTTATCTTGGATAGATCTTACTGCTGCTTACATTTCATCCTCAAATTAAAAGGACACGTTTAGCTGCTCCAGAATCTAGACACAGATGTGCCTGATTCTGCCAGCCAATCTTTCTCCCCTGTATGCCGTATAGCTTCTCTAGGGAGCAGCTTCTGGGTAGGGGGAAGGAGTGGCTGGAAGCAATGTATGAGATATTTACTACAAACTTTCACCCAACGGGGTTCTGTAAATTGTATCTTTAAGATTAGGAGACGATGTATTTCTCAATAATAGCTCAAAGCACAGCTCCCACTCATTTTCTATAATTGCAAAAACCCAAGGAACCCTGAAAAAACAACAAGTATTCTCCTAGGTTTGGTGTCAAAGCTCAATTGAATACAAAACTGACCTGAACTGACAACAGGACATTTATAACTCCTTTTAATCCCATTTAGTCTGTGACTATTGATTCATGTTACTACAAAAATATTTGAGGGAAGAGAGAGACCCTCTCATATTGTTTTATATTGTTTTATACTCAGAAAAGGAAAGAGAAGCGAAACTAAAGGCAGGTAGCCCGGAGCCTAGGAACCAGACCGAAACCAGGCCTGGGCCTGCCTGATCTAAGCCTGGTAGTTAAAATTTGACCCCTGACCTCGATTCCAGACATTGTATGGAAGGACATCGTGAAACCTCCCATCTTTCTGTTTCACTCTGACCACCGATGCTGGCAGCCCCTGTCATTTACCCTCTGGCTTGCTCAATCGATCACGACCCTCTCACGTGGACCCCCTTAGAGTTGTGAGCCCTTAAAAGGGACAGAAGTTGAGCACCTGAGGAGCTCGGATTTTAAGACTCTAGCCTGCTGATGCTCCCAGCTGATTAAAGCCACTCCCTTCACTATCTCGGTGTCTGAGGAGTTTTGTCTGCGGCTCATCCTGCTACATCTTAATAGGTTTCAATCCAAAGCGCTACCCTGACTTTTCTGGACTTTTACATGAAATACTCAAATTCTGAACCCTATCCGGCCCCAAGGATTTAGAATAACATATTGCGGATGTGTCATTTTTTTCACATCCTGACTGTCATGGCAGATATATAATAGGTAATACTTGTAGGTTTCAACTTCTAAAGAAACAGCCCACCCTAGTTTAAGTAAAAGAGGGGATTCATGGAAGGACACTACAATTACATGTAGAAATATAAATGCACAATTCTGGTGATTCTTGCTTAATATCCATCAGGAAGTTTTGGCAGTCAGGGAAAATTGTTGGCTACCTTCTCTCAGATTCCACCGCACGAAGAAAACAAGGCCTTCCGCAGCTCTAAGCTCTGATACTTAGATCAGAGACAACAGAGGTCTTTCTTTCTACGTTTGGTCATGGAATAGGACCAGGCTTCTGGCATATGCCCAACTTTGGGTAGTGTGGCAGAGTTTGTCAATGGCAAACTCCAACTTAACCTCACAGGTAGATGTGGAGGTGGAACAACCACCGCCACCCTACCAAGGAAATTTTAGCTAGTAGATGAAAACTCAGATGTCCTCCGAAAGATGATGGACCATAGAAAAGAAAAACATGCGTAGTATTCATCAACCACTCTGGTAAAACTAGGAACAGAGAAATGCTTTTTTTTGTTTGTTTTTTACGTATCAAGATTTAAAGTTCTTACATTATAACTTAACATAACTTATCATTACATCTTATGGAAAACCAACCTACTGAATCCTACTTTTTTAATACTTCAAATCAGAATGGTCAGGTATTTTATTGTATAATTGACTCATACTTTACTCTTTTTAAAAATATTTCTCCATATCCACTGATAGATGAATATGCCATCTGTCATGTTAAAGGTTTCTCTGAAAAACAAATCATTCTCTGATGTGACACTAATACGGTATTTCATCAATTAATAGTTTTACTGACTTTGAAATATTTCAAGCCTATGCCTAGCTAATGAATTTAATAAAACTAAATTTGGATATTGGTGCTTCAATGGTATTGATGAATATATTTCAATTGTAAAAAGATGAAGGGAAGTAATTCAAAAAACAAATGTAGGCACTGGAATTACATTTTGATCGTAATTACTTCTGCTCTCTGTGAGCTAAAGGAAACCTAACCCAAGCATTTTATTTGTTAATAAGTAATTCCATATCAGTAGACTGTAGAAATACTTAATCACTTAGAAATAATGAAACAGTAATAATCACGAAAAAAATAGAAATCTGAGAAGATCCTAAGATTTCTTTACTTCATGTTTTCTGCAATGATTCCATTCCATACTGGACTGTTGAGCTTTCACAACACCTTCTGTCCAATTGTTCAATTTGCCCTCCATTATATGCAATCTGATATTATCATTGAGTCTAATATTGAATGCATATTATGCTTTCCATTCAACTTGAAAACTCATTTAGGTAAACATATTACACTTCATTTATATTTGCTCCTCAGTGCCTATTGTGAAATGCACACTAGGCATTAAACAAAACTTGAAAATTGAATTGTTAAACCTTGTGAGTTTAACAGAGGTAACAGAGAATCATTGGCCAATAAGTTTCAGGAGACCTAGGATTAATTCTTTTAACAATTTATACCTGAGATTTTTGTCATCTATGATAAGCTACCAAATTTCCAAAATATTTCACTCATCTATATTCCAATAACATATCTATTAAATAAAGTAGACCAAGTGTTTACCTAGAAACAATATAAATGTCTTTTCTAGAATTAAGCTGACCCACTATCAAACATCATAGCAAGTTTACAGTATTATTACCAATTTATATGTGTGATGTAAATACACTATATTATTTTCTTCTTTAATGTGGACTGGGGGTGATGTTTTCTGAAATAATTGTTTCCTCCACTATATTCTTTTGCTGCTGTCAAGAATGTAGATGTAAATCACATTTCTGATTATGTTTCTTTCTCATTTACTGACTTTTAGAATGGTCCAATGCAAACTGAAGAACTCAAATTTGTTGGTAGAAAAGATTCTTTTCATCTTGTCTATCTTTATCATGTTCTCTGACTAGTCTATTTTACCTATAATAGTAATATCAAAATTTTACTCTTCTGCAAGTATTCTAACTATTTTTTTCACTGGAGAATTCCTTTTTAAATATTTTTCTCATCTATCAACCTGTGCTCAAATATTAAGTTTTAACATCTGCAAATTTTCTCTAACTCACTTGCAATAAAAATAAGAAAAACTTAAAACTGTTGAAAAGTCCATTTAGCAATAACCCTTTTTAAGCAAAAGATAACCATCCACCCAAATGTCATTCTTTGAAGATGTACCAGCCCCTTGCACAATAGTTCTCAGATCTGTTCTCTGTTTTTCCCTGTATATTTTAGAGAACCTTGTTCACTGAGTTCGGGCTAAAGTTAGCTACTGAGAAACTGACAGGACCCTAAAGACTGGGAGGCAGACACAGAGTTAATCCACCTCTTCCATTTATGCTTAGAGCTGCTTTTCTCTAAGCAGCTTTATCTCCCCATGACCCCAAATCACCCTGGGCAGCCCCTTTATCTGTGGTTCTGGTCACTGCCAAGCACCTATCTAGGAGATTCAGTAACCTCACCCCAATCTGACAACCCCAGCTCTGGGTTGGGATACTACCACTTCTATCTTCTCACCCTCCAGACATAGACCTAGCATCAGCTAAATGATGTTGTTAATCTAGGAATTACCTTAATAGTCACTGCTTGCCTTCAGCAAGTACCTATGCAACTAGTCCCCAGAATTCAAGTCCTCCTTTTGGACTATGTGGAATGAGCTCTGTTTTTTTGAACTAGACCCTGACTCAGACACATTATCAGTTGGTACATAAAAAGGCAATTTTTAAACTGTGATCATATACTTTATGCTATTTAAATAATATAAAATTAAATTTGTTTAAATTTAATAAAACAAAATCAAGTAGAAATGAAAATCTCAGTAACTAACTCTGCTGAGAATCAAATATTTGTATCTTTATCATAAGAGACATTATTCTCTTAGAATATCCTTGTGAAGATAGGAATGAATTGGAATTAAGACAAGAAACTTCAGCTTTTTAAAAAACTGTATGTTTTATTTCTTTATTTATTTTTCGTTGTTAGAGACAGGCTCTCACTCTGTCATCAAGGCTGGAGTACAGCAGCATGATCATAGCTCACTATAACCTCAAACTCCTGTGTCAGGCAATCTTCCCATCTCAGCCTCCTGAGTAACTGGGAATACAGGCATTCACCACAATACCTGGCTAATTCTTTAAATTTTTTGTAGAGATGTGATCTATATTGCTCAGGCTAATCACAAACCCCTAAGCTCAAGCCATGCTCCCCCATTGGCCTGTCAAAGCGCTAAAATTATGAATGAGCCACCGCGCCCAGCCTTACTATGTGTTTTAATTGTAGATATTACCTGATCCATAGACAAAAACCTTGGCTCTCTTGTAGGCTCACTTCTATTCCAGTCACCTTCCACTTCAATCACCTCCTTTTTCTTTTGTAAATTTGTCAGTAATTTAACATGGCAAAAATCGTAACTTTTTTATTCTCTCCTGCCACCAGTTTAACATCCTTTCTTATAGTAATTCTAGATTTAAGTGGAATCACTGATAATTGCCACCAGTTTAACAGGGTTTCTTATAGCAATTCTATATTTCACTGGAGTCACAGATAATACTACTCCCATACCAAGGTACCATTCCTGAGCTCTTTATAAGGTTGCATTGCATTATATGTTGAATTGTTATGATGAGGATTGTTATCAGTTAAATTGTAATATGCAGTTTGCTTCTGTTTTTCTTACCAGTGGTTAACAGGTGACATATTGCATAAGTTCTTTCATATTTGAGAAGGCCTGACTATTGTTCTGTCCATGAAATACTTGGTCCTATAGTTTGGGTATTTTTCCCCGACAAATCTCATGTTCAAAGGTAACCCACAACAACATTGGAGGTAGGACCTGGTGGCAAGTGTTTGAGGACAGATATCTCATGACTTGGTGCTGTCCTTGTGATAGTGAGTGAGTCCTTGTAAAATATGATTGTTTAAAAGTGTGTGGCACCTCCCTGGTATTGCTCCTCCTCTCACCAGATGAGACATCATGTGCTCTTC
>NW_012114488.1:2561634-2567752 GCF_000951035.1 Colobus angolensis palliatus | reverse complement strand
GATTGTTTAAAAGTGGGCGGCACCTCCCTGGTATTGCTCCTCCTCTCACCAGATGAGACATCATGTGCTCTTCCTTCACCTTCTGCCATGAGTAACAGATATCTCATGACTTGGTGCTGTCCTTGTGATAGTGAGTGAGTCCTTGTAAAATATGATTGTTTAAAAGTGGGCGGCACCTCCCTGGTATTGCTCCTCCTCTCACCAGATGAGACATCATGTGCTCTTCCTTCACCTTCTGCCATGAGTAAAAGCTACCTGAGGCCTCCCTAGAAGCTGAGCAGATGCCAGAACAATGCTTATACAGCCCATAGAACCATGAGTCAATTGAATTCATTTTCTTTATAATTACCTAACTTCAGGTGTTTCTTTATAGCAATGTAAGAACTGTCCAGCACACTTGTCTTATGATACTCTCTAGTAACATTTCTGCAAAATGTTACAGAATTTCATCTATTGTCTTCTGGCATTGGATGTTGCTATGAAAAAACTAATATCAGGCTAATGCTTTTCTTTTGCAGTTTAAGTTCTCTCTGAATGGAACTCTACACATATATTTGCATATATATGGCACACACATGCACCCACACAAACACACACACACACACCTGTTGTGCTCTTTTGTTCTGCAGATTCTGCTCTCCTTAGTCCAGATAAATTGTCTTTTGTTATATCTGTATTTCATTGACTGAATTCTTTAAATCACAGACATTATTTATTCTATGCCAAATTTTCTTGAAAAACTCTTATGTTGCAGGAAATCAGGGACCCTGAACAGAGGGATCAGCTGAAGCCATGACAGAAGAACATAAATTGTGAAGATTTCAAGGCAATGTATTAGTTCCCCAAATTACTACTTTCATAATTTATTACACCTGTCTTTACTGCAATCTCTGAACATAAAATGTGAAGATTTCATGGACATTTATCACTTCCCCAGTCAATACTCATTATTTCCTATGCCTGTCTTTAATCTCTTAATCCCATCATCTTTGTAAGCTGAGGATTTATGTTGTCTCAGGACCCTGTGATCATTGTTTTATCTATACAAATTGTTCGTAAGCATGTGTGTTTGAACAATATGAAATCTGGGCACCTTGAAAAGAACAGGATAACAGTGATTTTCAGGGAACAAGGGAGATAACCATAAGGTTCATCTGCAGAGCCAGGCAGAACAGAGTCATATTCCTCTTCTTACAGAAAGTGAGTAAGAGAAATATCACTGACTTCTTTTTCTCAGCAAGGAATAGCCCTGGGAAAAGAATGCATTCCCAGGGGGAAGTCTCTAAAATGGCCACTCTGGGAGTGTCTGTCTTATACAGTTGAAGATACGGGTTGAAATACGCCCTGGTCTCCTGCAGTGCCCTCAGGCTTGCTAGGATTAGGAAATTCCAGCCTGGCGAATTCTAGTCAGACCAGTTGTCTGCTCTCGAACCCTGTTTCCTGTTAAGATGTTTATCAATGACAATGTGTGCCCAGTGAGACGTGGACCTTCATCAGTAATTCTAGTTTTGCCCTGGCCTTGTGATCTCGCTCTGCCTCCCTGCCCTTGTGATCTTTTATTGCCCTCTGAAGCATATGATCTCTGTGATCCACTCCCTATTCGAAACCTCCTCCCCTTTTGAAATCCCTAATAAAAACTTGCTGGTTTTGTGGTTTGGGGGCATTACAGAACCTGCCGACGTATGATGTCACCCCTAGAGGCCCAGCTGTAAACTTTCTCTCTCTTCTACCCTTTCTCTTTCTCAGACCAGCCAACTCTTACAGAATATAGAAAAGAACCTATGTTGAAATATTGGGGGCTGATTCCCCTGATATCCTTATATTGGTTGGAATTATCTAATACTTTAATTTTTACCATTTTACTATTTCAAGCATTTTTCTATACCCAAAGCTCAGTTTTTCATTCCAACTCATTTCTTGCTGTTTCTAATTTATTAGTTTTGAAAAGCTATTTTACATATTCCCTGATGTTGGTGATAGCCTCACATCTCACTTTAAAATTTTATAATTTGTATTTGAGCTCTTGTTTCATTCTGTTCAAGTTTCTTAAACTTGTTATATAGGTCAGAATATTTATCAGGCATTTGCTTTAGTTCCCTGCATTCTTCCCTGCTCAGTTTTTCATTGTCTTTTCTATTCCATGTTCTTTCTCTTTACTGTCATTATGTTTTGTGTTTTCTATTTTGGGGTATTACTGGCAATTATTGGGACTTTTCAGACTTCCCACTTTAGAGATACAGGAACAGGGTTAGGACTGTTGTCACTCTACCACAGAATACTTTCATGGTTCTCAGCTAGCTAGTGTGTGTATGTGTATGTGTGTATATGTTTATTAATATCACTATTTTATGTTACTGTTGTAATTGTTGGCATGCTATTTTTATTGTTTGTCAGGGTTTAGGTATTGGAATGGGAATTTCTGTATGATAGCTTTATACTGCCCTCACTGCCTGGAATTCTCACTTCTATAATTTTTAATGTGGATATTTTTCCATTTTGCTACAAATTTATCAAGACTTGAACAATTTGTAATTCACAATTATAGGCCATAACCCCTGGTATTTAAAAGGTATGTAATAGACTATCAATACATGGTTGATGTATAAAATGAATGAATACATAAACATAGTATGTAGCCTCTAGAAAAGTAGAAAAGCTGAAACTGAAGTTCAACTAACAACCTTCATGCATGAATGACACTAAATCAATCAGAAACTTGAAATCTCTCTATATATAGTTGGATTAAACGAATATTCTCTTGCAGTTTTACAGAGTGGTGAGAAGAAACTATATCCCTCATATATATGTTTAATTGTTATCATAATGGTTACATGGAGTAATTCAATCTTAAGTCTTCCTTGTTTAAAATAAAATGTAAATTCCCTTGGGCAAAATAAAATTCTAGCTTCATTTTGTGTGAGATAATAGTATCATTTTTTAACATTCAGTTTTGCTGACAAAAGGCAGATAATATCCAAGCAACTAAATATGTGATGTGGACTAAATATTGCTAGTATTCAGTGAAAATGTTACAATATAAAAATATGTATTTTCTTCTTTTGCTTCATATTACTATTACTATCACTATCAATATTTCCCTTTTATATACTTTAACCACATCTAATTAATCATTGTTATTGAAGTCTGCCACAATTCAAGTTCCTAGAACATACCATCTACATCATGAATTAATGTTTTTTATTTCTTAACCCATTTCCCATTTGCCCCAAGAATACTCTTGTCTCTAATCCTAATGTAACATCATATACATTTCTGTTACATTAAGGTTAGAGAAAAGTTCTGTTTAGAAATAACTCCAAGAACTTTTTATATTTTGTTTTCACATTGAAAATCAGTCAGATTTGCTTCAGTCTCAAAGAATATGTTTATGTAAAATTAAATCAGCACTGAGAGCAAGCTGCATTTTTTTTCTAAATGGGAAATGAGTTAAAATTCTCAAAACATAATTCAAAGCTGTATTTTGAGGGTTAGCCCTTAGCATAATAAATGGTAATATTTCAAAATATGCTATATATTTATATACCCATCATTACTGTTGTCATAATTCAATTGTCCCCGTTACATCAGAATAAAATCCAAACGACTTAGCTTTTTTTGAAGGACTCCCAAGATTTGTACATTCCTATATCTCAAATATGAATCTGATCATATCCTCTGCCAGGCCCATTCATGGTGAGTTGCTTTCCCTTTACTATGTAAGCTATGTGTCTCTCACTTCTGGGCCCTTGAATGTGTTGTGGTTTTACTTTGAATATATTCTTTTTCTGTCTTCATGCAAGAGGAAGACAAGAAAGAAGAAAAAATTTTCCCATAGAGCAAACTTTCCTTACCCTCTCCCCATAGCAAAGTTCTCCATATAAAATATGAATAAGCATAGATATCACAATGGATGAAAGGGAACTTCTATTCCTAGAAGTAGGGCAGAAAAATATTCTGACAGACTCTTCTATAGAAAAAATAATCTAAAAATGCCGGATAAAAGATAGAAAAAGAATAATTTAAAATAAAACTCTAGAACGTGGTCACTTGATAAAATCAGCAGACATTTGAAATTTCATTCTGAATATGGAAGAAAATCAACACAATTTTACAGGTGAGCTTTATCAAACATTAAAGGAACAAATAATTTTAATTTTAAACAAACAGTACTGGGTATACAATGAAAGAACATTCTCCCGAGTCATTTTACAAGACTAGTAAATTTAGTTTGATATCCATATTTAATGAAGACTGTACAAAAAATGGAAATGTCAGGTCAGTCACCCTCACAAACAGATGCAAGCATCCTAAACCAAGTATTAGCAAATAGATTCAGGTAAGCATAAAACATGAGTATATCTATCTTCAAAATGAAAAACTGATTTTAACGTTAGAAAAAATAAAGTTAATCTCATTAAAAAGTTTGGAAAGAGCCTTTGATCATCTTGAAGATTAAGAAAAGCACTCCTTTATGGAAAAAAAAATTTAACTATAAATAGAATTAAACTTCTGTAAACTCATAAGTCTCCAGCAAACAGAATACTTACTGGAAAAAAGAAGCTAACATGTCACTATCAGGGACAATACAAGGTTGTCTCCTATAACCAATTTTATTTTACACTGTATTAAACATTCTATCTAGCTCAGTAAGGTGAGAAAAATAAGTACAGGTTTGCAATAACTGGAAAGGAAGGAACAACTGGTTTTTATTATTTTTATAATTATGGAAAAATACAAAATGAAATCTCCCAATACATTTTTATAACATCAGCTCTCTATATATGAAATCAGTATATAAAAAGAATTTGCATTTTATTCAGTAGCAATAAAATCTATGCAAGTACCTAACAGGGAAATCACTAGAAAACCTTTGTATGGATCATTCCCAGCTGATTAAATTACAAAATACCATACTATAGTTGTGACATTCAGTAGACATTCTGATTTCTACTTCTTTGCTTCAATTTTTGGCTTATAATTGATATAACGAATGAAATTCACTTATGATTCTACTTCTCCACCGTGAATTCTACTCAACGCCACTATTCCAATGTCTTTTTTGCCTACACAAGTTTTCTGCCTAAAACTTTGTTTTTATTTTCTTAACAAGTTTCTACTTTTGAGATCAAATTTTCTTCAAAGCACCTTGGCTTTAGGGGCAGAGACAAAAAGGAGTTCTTAAGAGTATTTCATTATTGAAACTGAACCTACCAAATCCCATTATTTAAGCTGCAGTTTCAGCTGTGTAGCAAACGATGCGGACTGTAATTTATTTCAGTACTAGTTTCTTCACATCTTCAACAATATATTTGTTGATAAAATGCTAGTGTGTCAGCATATAGCTTCTTACATTATTATTTTAACAGAAAGAATGTGTTTCCCAAAATGGCGTTCTGTTTCTTGGTTATTTAGAAAGAAATTTCAAAAGGGTATTTTAGTATTTATCATTATGTTTAGTTAAATTTTGTAAAGTACTAATTGAGCATTAAATGACTTTAAATATTACTTAAAAATTATAGAGGTTTATCTTCATTTTATGAATGCTGAATTAAAAGTAATCTGAATGCTTATTTCATATTTCACTCGCTAATACCTCAAAGCATCATGTAAAGTTGAGTTTATATTAATCAGGTAGCTATAAATAAATATTGCAAGTAGTCATTATTTGAAATGTTATATGTAACTCAACATTTTCAAGTTTTTTATTTTAAGTACTTAATGGGTCACTATTTTTTTTACCTCTTAGTTTGATTTATTCAGAGCTCACACTCGATGGAGGTGAAATGAGAACTCCACTATTTTACCTCGATCCTTTGCTTGCTTTTAAAAGATTAGCATTATCTTTAATCTGTTTATTGTTTTGAGCAATCCTTGTGAATCTTCTGTTCATTTTCTGTGAGTTAGTTGTCTTCCAACTGCTCAGTAACAATGGTAGGACCAAGAAATAACCACCGGATTAGTCCCAGTAATGGAACTAGGTAGCATGTTAGCCTGACTGGGTGCATGCAGGACCAGATTAGTCTCAGTAATGGAACTAGGTAACATGTTAGCCTGACTGGGTGCATGCAGGACCAGATTAGTCCCAGTAATGGAACTAGGTAACATGTTAGCCTGACTG
>NW_012114488.1:2559808-2560934 GCF_000951035.1 Colobus angolensis palliatus | reverse complement strand
TGGGAGCTAGAGGAGATCATCTCATGGAGGCAGAGTAGAATGACAGACATCAGAGACTGGGAAGCATGTGTGGGTGAGTGGGAGGGGAGGGAAGAGAGGTTGGTTAATAGGTAAAAACATAGAATTAGATAAAAGGAGTAAGTTTTAATGTTCAATATCAAAGTAAGGTGACTGGTTAACAAAACTTATTATATAGTTCAAAGTAGGTAGAAAAGAAGATTTGGAATGTTTCCAACAGATAGAAATGATAAACACTCAAAGAGAAAGATATACTGAATACCCTGGTTTGATCATTACACATTGTATGTTTGTAGCAAAATATCACATATACCCCATATTTATGTACAAATATTATGTATCAATTAAAAAGTTTAAATAAAAATATATAAATTGCTTCTACAGAGCCTAATACGCATATACTTTCCAAATCTATATTATAGGTCTACTTTTCTAATGAGTTGTAAGAAGGCATCTCTTTGTGAGACCAGACTTCCTCATTGACACTTCTTTAGGTACATTATCCTCTCAATATCCAAGTTTGTGTTCTGCTGAATAACAAGTAATCTTGGAATACAGCACCAATTTTTATTTCCTTCAATACTGGGGGATGGAATGACAACCAAAAAATATTATTGCTGTGTAGCATTCTTCCATATCCTGAACACTCTGACTTGCAAACTTTTCCCAAGTACAGTTGTACATGACTAGGGAATGTTTTAGAAATTGCCATTTATTATTTAACAAATATTCATTAGCTGTAAATACAATTTACCACAAATTACTATATGGTTCAGGACAAAAACGTAAGATTTGAAGTCATGTTGGGCAGATTTTGGAATTAAGGCTTCACCACCTCCACCTGTGAGCAGGTATTTTATGTCTTCCAGCTTGCTCCTTCATCTGGAAAATACTTCTCAGTGTCTGACCCTCAGTAGACAGTCACGAAATAAAGCTTTCCTTTTTTTTTTCTTTTAAAAACTCTTTAGCCAGGAGTGGTGGCTCACACCTGTAATCCCAACACTTTGGGAGGCAGAGGCAGAGGGATCACAAGGTCAAGAGATCGAGACCATTCCTGGCCAACATGGTGAAACCCCATCTCTATTAAAAACATAAAACTTAGCTGGGC
>NW_012114488.1:2521260-2558723 GCF_000951035.1 Colobus angolensis palliatus | reverse complement strand
ACCAATAACTCAGGAGCTTCTCTACAGTGCCTTGTTTCTAAAATACTGGAACAAACGTGTGATGATTCTAATTTTATCACACTGGATTAACACAGGATCCAACAGATTCACCCAAGGATCATTTCTGTTTTTATGGAATGATCCAGTTTGCCTAGATCTGAAGACTCATTCCTTCATATGACATATTTGCTTTTGCCCTCACTGATGGTTCAACAACAGAAATGTGATTGTCATAATTAACTTTAATTAGATATTAAAACTAATAAAATCTATTTCTTGCTGTTTCTACTTCAACGTTATTATTTTTACAATAAAATATTTTAAAATAGTGTACTCACTTAAATACAGCAGTTGCATCTTCCTATATTATATCAGTAAATCATCAACAATTTTTAAATGTATCAGAAATACTAAAGCCAAAATAAGCATACAGTAAATATAAATTATTTGTTCAACAAATTTAACAATTTGCATTTCATGTTATTTTCATCATCTATATTGAATTCTTACTCCATAATGTTCTTTTCTGTCTACTTATTCTCATCACTTTATAGTCAGTTTCCTTTATTGTTTCTGTCTCATTTCCCTAATTTTTAAATATTGGGTGGCCTCAGAAATTAACCTTCAAAAATCTTTTTTTTTTCTCCACACTAAGTCCCTGCAGGACCTAATACATTTTCATAGCTTCACGTACCACCTAATGACAATTTCCTGGACTCCAGAATCATATGTCCATCTGCCTCTATGATACATCCACTTGGAATTGACATCTTGAAATTTTTAGGTCCCAACTGAGTCACTATTAAATTTCCCCATCCCAGTTGAAGATTTATCCTGCCACAGATTTATCCTTTCTAGTGGTGGTTACTGCTGGTCTACACTGCTCAGGCTAAAATCCATGCTGTTTGATTTCTCTCTTTCTTTCATACTCTGTTTCCAGTGTATTAGAAAATCCTATTTGCTCCAACTTTAAAATGCATCCACAGCACTGTTCAGAATAGTCAAAAGGCAGAAACAATATATTGTCCATCAACTGATGAAAAGATAAATAACATGTCTTGTATCCAAACAACGGAATATCATTCTGTCATTAAAAAGAATTAATTACTGAGATATGCTACAACATGGATGAACCTAGAAACATTATTCTAAGTAAAGGAAGCCAGTCACAAAGGCCACATATTTTATAGTTGGATTAAATTAGTATAAAGCCATTGACCTGAGACTGTCCCATACTTTGAGTTTCCAAGGAACACTCCAAAATCTATCTTAGGAATATATACATTTTTGTAAAAAAAAAGGCCAAAAGTCAGCCAAAGACAAATAGGTGGTCATAGACCATGCCCAAATAAAGCAGACGCCTAGCTGTAGCCAATCGGATGATTTCATTAGTTTGCCTTTGCGGTTGGCCTATAAAAGCTTGCTGCTCATGCTGCTAGGTGGAGCTCTCTGAACCTCTCCTAGTTCTGAATGCTGTCTGATTCATGAATTGTTCATTGTTCAAATAAACACTTTTGAATATAATTTGTCTAAAGATTTTCTTTTAGCTGTATAATTCCATTTATATGAAATGTCCAGAACAGGGAAATTCAGAGAGGCAGACAGCAGATTAGTGGTGCCAGAGGAAGGAGAGGAGGAGGGTATGGGAAATTACTGCTTAAAGGGTACGGGGTTTTCTTTTGGAACGTGTAAAGTGTCTTGGAATTAGACAGAAATGAATGTACTAAATGTCACTAAATGTCACATTTTATAATGATTTTTTGTTATGTGGATTTTACCTCAATAAAGAAAAACAAAAAATGTGTGTCCAGAAATAAATCACTTCTTATTACCTACAACTGTAATCACCCAGTGGGTTCTTCTTTCTCCCTGCACAAATAAAACCAATTTGCTAAGACTGTGATATTGCAGTAGGGAAAGAGTTTAATGACTGCGGAGTTAGCCAAGTAGAAGGATTATAGTTATTACTAAAATCAGTCTCCTTGTGAACTCAGAAGCTAGAGTTTTATTATAATTTTGTGGGCAGAGAGCTAGGAAATGGGTACTGGCGATCAGTTGGGATGAAATCATAGGAACATGGAAAACACTTACTGTGCATTGTCTGCCTATGAGTGGAGGCCACAGTACTGGTGACTGATAGGTCATGTGTCCAGGTGGGGTGGTCGACTGCCAGAATATAGAAGTCTGAAACAGCACACCTACATCTTAGCAGAACTCAAGCCCCTTCCATAATCCTACTCTCATGGCCTTTCATTTGTCATACAAAGGTGGTTTTGGTCCAAGCAAAAAGGGCATTAGTTTAAGGAAGGGACTATATTATTCTTGCTTCAAATTTAAACTCTAAATTCTTTCCATGGTTATCTTGGTCTACATCCAGGAATATGCAAGAACAGCCAGCCTATGAGGCTAGATGCAATGTGGAGTCAGCCATGCTAGATTTCTCTTACCATTGTAATCTTTGCAAAGGTGGCTACAAACCCAGGACCCTGGTTCAAGATACTCTATTCTCTCCACTAAATTATAGTGATAACTTTCTAACTTATTTCTTAGTAAGAATGATACTATAAAATTATGGGATCATTTCACTCTTAAGTTCAAAACTTTCCAGTAGCTTTTGCACCTTTCAGAATGAATATCAACATCTTTATGTGACTATCAAGACCCAGGAAGATCAGCCTCTCTGTTGCTTCACTGACCTCTGATACCTTGTTTTATTTCCTCTCCTCCAGCCAGAAAGGCTGACCACCTTTTGACTCCGTGGAATGAGACAAGAAACCATCTCAGGGTCTTTGCAGTTGCTGTTTCCACTGCCTAGAATTCTTGCTCTGCTCAGATATATTCATTTTTAATCCATAGCTTCCTTCAGAAATAATCTTTTCAGTAAGGCTACTCCAGGAAGAATCACAACCCCTGTTCTCCTGATCACACAACCGTTTCCCTATTTGACTTTATCTCTCAACATTTATCAATAATGCGTTACAAATTTTTATGCATTTATCTTATTGCTTATACCCCTTTCTCTAAAATAATGCTCCATGCATTTTTAAAAACCACAGATTTTTACCTCTTTTTATCTCTGAGGTAAACAGTACCTACCACATTGATAGACATCCAGGTGTTATTCAAAAATGGATAAATATATGAGGCCTTTAAAATATATTGCAATACTGAGCAAAATTAAGGAGATTAGACTTACTGATTATTAAATTTAACAAAAAATTACTTTTACTGTTAAGTTTTAAATGCTGGTTTTGTAAATTCTGCTGTAAATCATATTAGAAGATATTCTAAAGTCTTATACATACAGCTAATTCATTTTGTGCCTCACAATCCCGTTTTCATAGCAGTGTCAGCAGAAAGGAACCGATTGCTGTAGAGTTTGTTGAAGCTCATTTCCAATTTCTGATTAAATTGCTTTTGTTGAACTTAACTGTAATGCAAATATGAACTAGCTGAGAACAATAACATGGTCAAACTTGATCAAAAAGTGTTCACAAGACCATGCTAAAATATAAATTGTATGGACTCAAAGTATGTGCATTAAGATAAGCATTAGATCAAAAAACCAGTTATAACATTTTCTAAATTCAAGGTTGATTTAATGCAACTCCAAAGCAGACTATGGTGGAAGTCTATATAGGAAAATTGATTTTAATTAAGTGTTTAAATGATCTCAAGATAAACAGTATGTGTTCTGCACTTTTTGAGTTGGAAGAAAGGGTTTTGAATCTCGTTTTATCCCAGATAAGGAAAAATCCACATTTTCAGCTTTCTAAATTATTGCACACATTTTATAAAGGACCAGTCACAGAAACCCTAACCATATAAGCATGAAATATGGCTATGTCTTTGACTATTAAAAATTTTATTTAAAATATGCAAAGACTGCTACTACTCGTAATGCCATAAGCAGTGCACACGCATCTCATAATACTGCAGGACAGGTAGACTGACTGACTGAGGTCCACAAATAATCAAATCTCATTTGTATCATATTTATAAACTACTACATCATCAAATCCTATATTGGACTAGCCTGTATTTAAAAAAATCTGATGTTATACTTTCCCTCTGAGGGCCGTGGTACTCATATAAAAGCTTAGGAAAAGAAAAACAAAGAACTCAGACCATCTACAGACTGCGTAATCGAAAGAAAAGGCTGGTGGTGTGCTCTGTTGACAGTGCTTGTCTGGGATTCCCTCAGCTGCCTTTCAGTGACCACAGTTCAGTGACAGGACTATAAATGTGCCATTGTGTTTCCAATAAAGCTAGTTATTAGCCTTCAGAGCACCATGACAAATACAATAGATTTGAGGTTTCAATGAAACTACAGCTAAAGGGTTTAGCTGTTTAAAACACGTGTTGTACATGTTCTCTAGTCAATGTGTTAAAAGTTGGAGATTATAATTTTTTATTCAACATTAGTTTACACTCATCCAAATGTAATTTTCTCAGCAATTTAGTAGTACCTTATGGAATTGGCCATGTAATGTGTTATGCATGAGGAGCTGACACTCTGTTATAAAATCCATATTCTCTATTTTGTATAAGAAATGAACATTTATTTGTGGTTAAGGGACTGAAGCAGAAAAAACACCCAGGCCAATAATCAAAATGCTGACATTTCTTTATCAATTATTTGAGGGGGTTGCAACATGCAAATGAAGCAGCCACATAAAAACATATTTATTTTTCACAGTATCAGATTTTTTTCTTTCTTAGGGCTCATCACTGTCGAAAATGTGTTTAACAAAAAAGATGTGTTTAACAACAGCAACAAACTGTGTTAAAGAAAAGCTATCTCTTCCTCTTTGTTCCACTTGAGGCTTTGATCTTTTCAGAGTTCAAAAGCAAAACGAAGTTGATTGTCAAAATTGAATGAAATGTGCTCAAATACTGAGGAAGTCATAAAAAAAAAAATTGGTTGCAGACTTCCTGTGGTTCGAATGGCTTTGAAAAACGTTGAAGGCAATTGACATTATATTTATTACAGCAATATTCTGCTCAAAATTTACATAGTTCTTTGTCAATTCTACATTAAAACTTAAATTACACAACTGAGAATGAAGCCTTGTTTGGGATGCACCTAACACAAAGACAGTATAATAAATGTCATCTCTCGGATTGGCTATACTCTGTTGATAGGTAATGGCATTTTGGTGTGCCAATTCCTGAGAGTTCTGAAGTTAAATCTGAACTCAGGAAGAAAGAGGGTCCTAATCCACTGATCATGCCTGCCAAGGGCAGAATATAGAAGCAAACTTCTAGTTCTAATGTTGGAACTCCAAGGCAGCCATGTACTTAAGCGTACTGTCCCCTGTATAAATAGCCAATGCTCAAGAAAGTTTATGTTTTTCTTCCAATTTCTTCCACTGGGAAAAGAATTAATTTAAGAGACAACTCCTCTCCTAGGTGGTATTGAGAGAGTAAACACATTCAAAGTATTGTTTTGAAACAGTCACTCTTAACATGTCTCTAATTTTCTGAAGTCCTACATTTGTCCCATATATTTACTCTATTATTTGCCTTCAACATGTGTAGGACTCATATTTATTAAATTATCCATGTATTCTCCCAGGGCAATTAATTTCAGAATGTGGCCACAATGCAATACTCCTTCCTACTTACCAAACTTTTGGGGTAACTGAAATGTAGAACAAGAACTCTTAACCTAAAGACATACAAAGATACATTTTAATTATTATGAAGCAGAATAATGTGGTGGTTATCAGTATTTAAGAGCATTTAATAGCCACAAAGTTCCAAGCTTCAGTTTCTTTATCCATGAAATGGCGACAATATCACAGGTGATAGGATTGTTACATATATTAAGTAAAATAATCTTTACTAAGCAATTTGCACATACCCGGTACAAAGTGAATTCTTAAATATTATACTTTTTATTCAAAAAGTAAATTAGTTGAGCATATTTGCACCATCTGAGAATACAAATCAAGTTACCTAACCCATATATACCACTCTCTCACTAGCATTTTTTTGTTCGTTTGTTTCTATACGACTCCTGCTAGAACGTGGTATGACTGGCCTTCCAAGTTCGGGCTACAAGTTCCTCAGGACTCATCACATCTCCTGCCCCATAAAATCTTCCAGCATTCTCCTCCTGCCTCGCCTCTCTCCACTCTGCTCTTTCTGGAACTGTCTTCTCAACAAATTTGATATATTTACAAAAACTTGACTGCCTTGGGGAAGTCATAGTCTAAGAAACACTTACTTCTTGTCTAGCCTACTTCCTACCCAAGGCACACAAGATGCCAAGACCTTCTCAGTAGAGTGAAGGATAAGTTAACTATTTTTTCCTGGTAACCACCATTTTTGGCTTTTGTCCCCCTCCCCTGACTATAGTCTTGTTTCCCCTCCTTATATGCCTCTTCTCTAATGTCATGCTCCTACATTCATCTACATCTATTACAACTCTATGTTATAGTATAGTCATTTGATTCTCCTCTCTTTCCCCACAACCACTGGGTTTATGAAGTAAAGTATATGGGGTGGCGGGAGTTATGATTAGTGTCTGCTGGGAGGGGAGTAGTAATTTCTTCTAGAGATCTTTGCAGACACAATCTATACAACTATTTCTTGTATCTTTTCATTTTAAAGCTGAATTTCATTTTGGTTTAGATTTGTTCCCACCCAAATCTCATCTTGAATTGTAGTTCCCACAATCTCCATGTGTCATGGGAGGGACCTGGCACAAAGTGATTGGATCATGGGGACAATTTCCCCCATACTGTTTTCATGATAGTGAGTGAGTTCTCACAAGATCTAGTGGCTTTATAAAAGGCTTCCACCTTCACTTGACACTCCTTCTCTCTCATGCCACACTGTGAAGAGGTGCCTTCTGCCATGATTGTAAATTTCCTGAGACCTCCCCAGCCATTGAAACTGTGAGTCAATTAACCGTGAGTCACAGTCACTCTTTTCTTTATAAATCACCCAGTCTTGGGTATTTCTTCATAGCAGTGTGGGGTATTTCTTCGTAGCAGTGTGAGAATGGATTAATACACATTTTACAGGTATTTGTATTTTCATTGCTCACTTATCTCATATAAGACTAGAATGGATCTAACTCTGTTCCTTAGGGTAGAGTTTCTCAACGTACAGAGAATCAGTTTTTCCCCTAACCTATTATACACCAATATTTTATTAAACTCAAAAAATAATTGAAAGAATAAAATAAAAACAGATATACAAAGTAATAGCTGCAAATTTTTTAAAACAATACAGGAAAAAGAAAATGACAAAATCTGTACAAGGTGTAATTTTTACTATCTCATCAGTACCTAGTTACCATAGTTTATCCTATAAAGCTATAGCTACATTTCAATTGTCTTCTCTGAAATAAATTGGTTCTGGAATTTTAATACTTTTGGGTTACAGTTGACAAACCAGCTTTAAGACATTATGTGCCATGACAGTCTGCCACTCACTCCAACATCAACTGGCCTTGTGGGGTCTACAATATAAAAATTGGTCCAGCAAATCCAATGAAGCAAATAGTTTTCCTCAGTTTCTGCACTTATTTCATCAGGGACCAGTGACAAACTTTACATAATACACATCACTGTCTGTATATTCATTTTATATGGCGCTACTGAATAGCTCTCGTGGTTTTTTTTTTTTTTTTTTTTGGTTTGTTTGTTTGTTTGGGTTTTTTTTTTTTTTTTTTTAATAGTTTTTAGCAGGGCCAAATTTTATGATCAGGCCTTGATTTTTTAGATCTAAGTCTGGAACCAGGACTCCAAGTTACTTAAATTTTATACTTACTAAATTTGGCAAATTCACCTCTGCAGTGCCAATAACCCCTCTCCAAAAGGAAGAGTACTGAGGAAAATACAGGAAAAATTTATCAAATTATGTGAATTTTTGGTAGTATATCCTAAAACACTTTGTTAAATCAAAACAATAAATTATCCTAAATAACTAAAAATGCACAAAATAACCCAAGGAATTTGATTAAAAACAGCCTAGTTTTATTTTTTAAATACTGTAAGATGCAATTATTTTAAGAACTGGAAGTTCAAAAAGAAATTTTTAAGTATTGGAAGTTCAAAAAGTTTAAACTTTTACATTTCAAGGTTAAAGAGAAAGATAAACTATCAATGGCCGGGTGCAGTGGCTCACACCTATAATCCTAGCAATTTGGGAGGCTTAGGTGGGTGGATGACCTGAGGTCAGGAGTTCAAGACCAGCCTGGCCAACATGGTGAAACCCCATTTCCACAAAAAATATGAAAAATTAGCTTGGCATGGTGGTGGGTACCTGTAATCCCAGCTACTCAGGAGGCTGAGGCACAAGAATCACTTGAACCCAGGAGGCAGAGGTTGCAGTGAGCTGAGATCACACCATTGCACTCCAGCTTGGGCAACAAGAGTGAAACTCCATTTCAAAAAAAGAAAAAAAAAAAAAAAGAACGAACAACGTATCTGTTTATGCATCAAATTGTAAGTAAAAACATGAAGCACAGAAGTATGAGATTCATAGAGACTATATCAGACAAAAATATAAGGAAATCAGTAATTGAAATAAATGTATTTTATAAGGCCCCAAACCACAAAGTAAAAGATAACCACTAGAGAATAACAGCATGGTATTTCTAAAAAGGCAAAGATACAGGTTGGGCATGGTGGCTCACATCTACAGTCCAAGCACTTTGAAAGGCCAAGGTGGGAGGATGGCTTGAGCCCAGGAGTTCAACATGATCCTAGATGACATAAGGAGACCACATCTCTACACAAAATAAAAAATCATCTACATGTACTCTTTTGCTATACAAATGTCATTCTGCAATGGTTGCTGTGATTTCATTTTCAATATCCACCCATTGCAGCTGAAATCTCCTTACAGTGAATGGTTTAGGGAAGGTCGAATGACTTAGTTCCACTTAACAGGGAGTGAGGAGGGTTTGCTATAAAAGAATTCCTCAGAAACATTCCTTGCCTATGAGACACAGAATAACTGACCTCTATTGTTTCCAGGACATTGGCATTGCTGTATACAATGTCTGGAACTGCTACATCTTAATTTCCACCAACGTGGCATTGAAGCTGGCCAATGAAAGTAAAACTAAGAGAACTATGACAACCAGAAGAGCCAGAGAGCTGATGTACTGTACCTGGAGTCTCCCCTATCTTTAGACTTCTTGTACAAGGACATAATAAATTTTCTTATCATTAAGCATATTTGAATCAGGCATCCCTATCCCTTGAAGACGAAGGTACCCAATACGGTATCTTTGCTTCTGACTGATGATTTGCCATGTACCATTCAAGTACATAAAGTATTGTCATTTATTTACATGCTAGTTTACTAGTAATCAGCTATTCCTCAGCAAAAGGCATGCTTGCAAATTTGAATTGGATATACCAATCTTAGACTATACTGAGATTGTTTCAATTTCAAGAGACCTGAGTGCATATCTTTCTTTACCTGTAAATATGTAACTCAGAGAAGATCGATGAAATTAAATGAATCAATTACTTTTTTTTGAAGTTCCAGAATTTATGATGTATTGTTTTGTCTTTAAGTATTTTCTGCTTTCAATACTGCAAATACCAGATCAATTGATTAGCTTCATTAGATGACAGACTATCATATGAAATTGTTAAGCATCAATAGCTCTCTGCCTGATATTTCATTATCGTAATTCAATTTTTGTATTTGGTCAGAATCAAGAATGTAGTTTCAGGTTGCAGTAGGATAAAAATGGCGCATACAGAGGTAGAGCTTGTTTTTAGTCAATCAATATTCTTTATTATTTTGATCAGCTTTAATCCACATTAATATTATACCTAATTCATAACTGTCAAGTAAGGTGTATAGATTATAGAATTACCTCCAGAATCTGACTTTCTCAGAATAAACTAGATAAGTTACTGAATTTCTGAACTAAAATGGATGCTATAGCCCACTTGAGACTGTAACTGAGTGTGTACAGCAACAATGAAACAGACCGAGATTATCTGGAATGCTTTGAAATACAAATGACTTTGTATCTGGGTCAGATAGGTTATTCTGTTCAACCCAGTTTTAATGGAATTCACTTAGAGTTCAATCCTATAATGTTTTACTGCATAAATTAAATCATATCTTTTAGTTAATATTCTGGCATGTCAATCACACTTTTAGCAAGATTCTAATCTCTATGCAAACATTAGGTCAGGATTTTATGGGCAAAAATAAATTTTAATACAAAGTTTGTTAAAACTTTATCGTATTTTTTTCTCCCTTGGTTTATCTAACAGTGAGGGTTAATTTTTGAGACTATTTAAAAATGGAATTATCCATGAAGATATAAGCCTGCTGGGAAGAGATAACATCTACTTCTCTGTTACAAACAGAAAATGATTCTTAGTGCTCAATAAATGTTAAATTATGAATAATAATAAATGCACATAAAGCCTGAAAGAAAATGTTGCTGAATGCACATCTATTTATTGATTCAATCTCCATAGTACTTCCTTGTTGAAGAAAGCTTTATAAACTTAAACCAAGATTATGCCAGAAAGATAAGAAAATGATAGAAAAAGTGGAAGATTACACAAAGGAAAGCAAATACAGCCCCTGAATGTGCAAAGTAGGAAACTGCTTTTGGTAAAATTTTATGTGTATCCTAAAACTACACAGTAAATCTGTTAGAAAATTTGAAGAGAAAGGAATCTCTAGTAAGTTTAAACTCAATTACTATAGAAAACTGCTGTAAAATGGCTCAATTCAGCAGAAGTCTTTTACACAAAACAAATGAAATTATTAAGACTAACTTCGAAGGAGGTATATAAAAGCAACCGGGACAAAGTTCCCAGGAGCCTTTTTCAGTAGATTAAACATATGTCATGGTCATGGAGCTTTAAAGCAGAGCTTTACTTCTACTGGAGAAATCAAATCAGTGCTACTGAAGGTCACTCCTAATCAGAAAAAAAAAAAAAGAAAATACATGAGTGACACATAAGACAGACTGGCGATCCAGACTGGGAAAGCAAGATAACAAAAGAAAAGAAAAGAATCTCTTGTAGAAGAGAACTATTCTGAGCTGAATAAATCTATGTGACTACTCATTATCAACAAAATTATATTTGAAATGGACTACTATCTAGATATATCTTGGTGACAGTTGTTGTGTTTCAGGAACAAAAAACACAAAAGACAGTTGTGGTTTCAGGAACAAAAAAAATCCGAGGAATATCCAATTTGAAAAATCAAAATAGTTTGAAATAAAAATACTGCATACTAATTTAAAAAATCAGAATGACTTCAAAATTCTTTTTTTAATTAAAAAAAGTTAAAAAAAAACATTGTTCAGAAGTAAAAGCGCTTGCATCTGGTTTGGTTTCTCCTTTCCAAGTGCAGATAAGACTGCAGTTTTACACCTGCCTAAAAGTTGTTCAAGTGAGTTGTGATAAAATAAAATATTCATTCATACACACACACACACACACACACACACACACACATATATATATATATATAGAGAGAGAGAGAT
Source organism: Colobus angolensis palliatus (assembly GCF_000951035.1). Lineage (NCBI taxonomy): Eukaryota > Metazoa > Chordata > Mammalia > Primates > Cercopithecidae > Colobus > Colobus angolensis. The sequence continues at coordinate 2,547,226 of NW_012114488.1, read as the reverse complement.
GACAGAGGTATAGGTATCTCCCTTAAGATGGTGCTAGTGGAAATGCAATGCACACACCACTGCTGGTCTGGGACAAGACAAATAGAGAAACCACGTATAAATTGAGACTATGCATTCAGAACTTTAGTAGCGTTGCCATGACATTCAAGCACACAATTGTATATTTTAACAAAAGTGAGTGCAATAAAATGGAAAATACAAATAAATCCCCCATCCCCCCTACCAATCTCTCTTTCTCTCTTTTAAGAAATCTGAAAAGGTCAGTCATGCAGGGCTGGAAGGGAGATTCCTCAGTCATCACAGACCAGGTCTCGCTGTGGCTTTATTCTTTATTATCCTTAGAATAAGGCCTCCATTCCTCCACTCTTAAGGAGGAAGATGGGAAGGGCAAAATGTTGCCTGCCTACCAGCTGAGTTAGCCCCTTTAAAAATAACTTTCTGGAATCATTACCTCAAAGGTTTTCTTTTCCAGATGTATCTTGATTTATGATGGGCTTATGTTCAGATAAACTCATCATAAATTCAAAATATCATTAAGTAGAAAATGCATTTAATATACCTGTATATTGAATCAATTCTCAACCCAGCTTCCTGTTTTCAGCCTCACCTTTGTCCCTACTTACAGAGGTACCTGGTGAATTCTACTTCTAGTGCCCCTTTATCTGCTGGTGCAAATCAGGTTGTTTCTTGGCTCTCTTACTTGCTTTATTAAAACCTCTTGTTCATCTACTTTCCAACTCTCAAAAGTCTGTTGCAATCCCATTCAATGTTTTGAGTGTGTTTGTGTGTGACAGAGACAGATACAAAGAGAGGTTTCAGGAGAAAGTGGAAGTAAAACCATTTTCTACATAGTCCTTAACAATTCTTTCACAGTTCTACAGTTGACATATATTCATAACTTAGGTCACACTTTAAGACATTTTTGTTTTCCAACAGGCATGCCCTGGCCTCCCAATCTGACCGAGACTCCCACATACTATTTTTTTGTCTCACAGAAATCTGCTCCTTCCATCCCTTACATTTAACCACAGCTATTAATATTTTATTCTATTCTGTTTAGCCTTTAGTTTTGTCTCTTCCTGTAATAAGCTGTAAACTTGGTGGTAGGAGAATCCCAGCTAAGATTTGAAGACTGCAGGATTGTCTCCATCCCAGCCCGAAGGAGGTGGTAATACTGTTTTATTGATTTATTATTGAGAAGAATCATCTAAATGAGAGTCGTTACAGAAACTTTTGGGAACAAAAACATAAAACAAATCAGGACACACTTTTGTCTGCCTACATTAATCAAATGTATTTAAAGTATTATTATTTATTTATTGTGTCTTGAAAATTATATTACTTGTTTTCATTTCTTCATCAAACATACAATGTAGGTCAGGTGCTGTGGCTCATGCCTGTAATCCCAGCACTTTGGGAGGTCAAGGCAGGTGGATTACCCGAGGTCAGCAGTTGTAGACCAGCCTGGCCAACATAGTGAAACCCTGTCTCTACTAAAAATATAAAAATTAGCCGGGAATGGTGGCACACACCTGTAATCCCAGCTACTCTGGAGGCTGAAGCAGGAAAATCGCTTGAACCCAGGAGGCAGAGGTTGCAGTGAGCCGAGATCCTGCCATTGCACTCCAGGATAGGTGACAAGAGCGAAACACCATCTTAAAAAAATACACGTATGCACATAGTAAAATTTTAGCAAACACAACAGTACAAAATTTAGAGTGCAATGTAAAAGCCTCGCTTTTCAATACATCTTTATCCCTAGAAACAGATTCTGTTTAGAGTTTGTCAATCAGTTTTGCAGGACTTTCTGTTTATACACTATGACTGCCTCTCCCTGTGGTCTCACTGGCACTACTCTCTTACGTATTTTTGGACTTAATCCTAGAATTAGAAGGATTGTTTTGATAGGTAGCAATTAAAGTAGAAAAGGTCCTTGACTGGAAATAAAAAGTAAGAGTCTTTCCTAATTTTCTGTGTCCTAAGTCTACTGGCAGGCATAGGAATCATGCTGTCTTTTCCCATCCCAGCCACAGATATCTCAGTATTTGTTAAAACGATTTTAGCAGATTTTATATTTCTTTCCTTCCTTCTTTACCTCCTCCTCCCTTTCAACCTTTCCCTCCTCCTCCTCCTCTTCCTCTTCTCTTTCTTCAATAAATACATTAACCGTTTTTTAAGAGAGTCATAACTTAATAGCTTGGCGTGGAAGGACAGCATGAGAATCTGACACTGAACTTTCTGTAAAAGGTCTTCATATATACCCATAGAGGGCTCTGATCTGGTATGAACAACTTACACTTCTATGAAAACTGATACTCTTGCAGAATATGACATCCAAGCACACGATTGTATGTTTTAACAAAATACTGCAAGCACTCCCTTATCCACCTCAGCTGGTTTCTCATTAGGTCATGTGCCCACTATATCCATTGGCAATGAGCCCAGCACAGGCCTAGGAGTTGCCTAGGAGTGGCAGTCCTTATGGCCTCAACTGCCTTTCAAGTTTACCTAAGACCCAAGAGCACTTTAGCTTATGTGGCAAGTCTTGTTGGAACTCAAGTTCCAACCACTGGGATGGTTGACTCCCCTCTTGCTAGTGCTGGTTCAACTGTGCCCTCCATGTGTGGACATCAGCTTAGCTCCGCAAGGTAATTGCTTCCTGCTGTGACAGGGCAGCACCAAGTTCAATGCATGGTCCCACAGTCACAGTGGTCTCCCTCTGCCAACTGTACAGATTCTTCCAAGCCACAAGGCTGCTGCCTCCCCAGCGACGTGGAACTGTAAGTCCATTAAAACTCTTTCTTTTGTAAATTGCCCAGTCTAAGGTATGTCTTTATCAGCAGTGTGAAAACAGACTAATACAGTAAATCGGTACCAGAAGAGTGGGGTATGATGAAGGGGTGGCATCAGTGATTCAAGACTGTCTTTCCTACCCTCTTCAGTGCCTCTTTCACTGATACAAATTTAAAACCAGATACTGTGGTTGCTCACCTGCTTTTTGGTTCTTATGAAGGTGTTTTTTGTGTAGATAGTTGTCAAAGTTGGTGTTACAGTTGCAGGGATGATTGGAAGAGGCTTCTCTTCAACAATCTTGCCCCGTCCTCTCTCCTCATTTTTAATGCCAAAGATTGTTATGAAGTTAGGATTTGATGTGGTATGGCTATGTCCCCACCCAAATCTCATCTTAAATTCCCGTGCGTCATGGGAGAGTCCTCGTCGGAGGTAACCAAATCATGGGGCAGGTTTTTCCTATGCTGTCCTCCTATAGCGAGTAAGTCTCACGAAATCTGATGGTTTTTTACAGGAGAGTTTCCCTGAACAAGTTCTCTTCTCTGCCACCATATGAGACGTGCCTTTCACCTTCCACCGTGATTGTGAGGCCTCCCCAGCCACGTGGAACTGTAAGTCCATTAAACCTCTTTCTTTTGTAAATTGCCCAGTGTAAGGTATGTCTTTATCAGCAGTGTGAAAACAGACTAATACAGTAAATTTATACCAGAAGAGTGGGGCACTGCAGTAAGGATACCTGAAAACATGGAAGCGCCTTTGGAACTGGGTAATAGGAAGAAGTTGGAACACTTTGGAGGGCTCAGAAGAAGACAGGAAATGTGCAAAAGTGAGGAACTTGCTCGAGACTTGTTCAATGGCTTTGCCCAAAATGCTGATAGTTATATGGACAATAAAGCCCAGGCTGGTGTGGTCTCAGATAGAAATGAGGAATTTGCTGGAAAATGGAGCAAAGGTGACTCTTGTTATGTTTTAGCTAAGAGACTGGCAGCATTTTAACCCTGCCCTATAGATTTGTGGAACTCTGAACTTGAGAGAGATGATTTAGGGTAACTGGTAGATGAAATTTCTAAGCAGCAAAGCATTCAAGAGGTGACTTGGGTGCTGTTTAAGGCATTTGGTTTTAAAAGGCAAACAGAGCATAAGTTTGGAAACTTTGCAGCCTGTCGATATGATAGAAAAGTAACTCCCATTTTATGAGGAGAAATGCAAGCTGGCTGCAGAAATTAGCATAAGTAATGAGAAGCCAAATGTTAACCCCTAAGACAATGGGGAAAATGTCTCCAGGGCATGTAAGAGGTCTTCATAGCAGCCCCTCCCATCACAGGCCTGGAGGTTTAGGAGGAAAACATACTTTCTTGGACTGGTCTCAGGGTCCCTATGCTGTGTGCAGCCTGGCCTACAGACTTCATGCCCTGCATCATGGCTGTTCCAGATGTGGCTGAAAGGGGCCAACATAGACCGTGGGCCATGGCTTCAGAGGGTACAATGCTCAAGCTTTGGCAGCTTTCACATGGTGTTGAGCCTGAGTGCACACAGAAGTCAAGAATTGGGGTTTGGGAACCTACAAGTAGATTTCACAGAAGTATGAAAATATCTGGATATCCAGGCAGAAGTTTGCTGCAGGGGCAAGGCCCTCATGGAGAACCTCTGCTAGGGCAATATGGAAGAGAAATGTGGGGTACAAGCCCCCACACAGAGTCCCTACAGGGGCACCACTTACTGGAGCTGTGAGAAGAGGGTCACTGTCCTCCAGACCCCAGAATCGTGGATCCACTCACAGCTTGCACCATGCACCTGGAAAAGCTGCAGACACTCAATGCCAGCCCATGAAAGCAGCCAGGAAAGAGGCTGTACCCTGCAAAGCTATAGGGGCAGAGCTGCCCAAGATCATGGGAACCCACCTCTTGCATCAGTTTGACTTAGATTTGAGGTTTGGAGTCAAAGTAGATCATTTTGGAGCCTTAAGATTTGACTTTTCTACTGGATTTCAGACTTGCATGGGGCATATAGTCCCTTTGTTTTAGCAAATTTCTCCCATTTAGAACAGCTATATGCTGTACCCATTGTATCTAGGAAGTAACTAACTTGCTTTTGATTTTACAGGCTCATAGGCAGAAGGGGATTGTCTTGTCTCAGATGAGACTTTGGACTGTGGACTTTGGAGTTAATGCTGACTTTTGGGGAACTGTTGGGAAGTCATGATTGGTTTTGCAATGTGAGGACATGAGATTTGGGAGGGGCCAAGGCAGAATGACATAGTTTGTCTGTGTCCCCATCAAAATCTTATCTTGAATTCCTATGTGTTGTAAGAGGGACCTGGTAGGAGGTAACTGAACCATGGGGCAGGTCTTTCCCAAGCTGTTCTCAAGACAGTAAACAAGTGTCACAAAATCTGATGGTTTTATAAAAGGCGGTTTCCCTGCTCAAGCTCTCTTCTCTTGTTTGCCACCATGTGAGAAGCGCCTTTCACCTTCTGCCACGATTGTGAGGCCTCCCCAGCCATGTGGAATTATAAGCCCATTAAACCTTTCTTTTGTAAATTGTCCAGTCTCAGGTATGTCTTTATGAAAACCATGAAAACAGACTAATAAAGACTTGAAGGTTAAATGTGCATATAATTAGAATTACAATTGAAAATTCAAAAGATAACAATGTAACATTTTAGTAAAATAAATGATATTTTAGTATAATCTTCAAAATAATAAGAATAATCTGTGTCTTTTTCCAGATAAACTCTTAATGAAGTACTAGTCTTTAAATAATCAAGGCACAAATTTTATAAAAAGGGAATTATACCAACATTCATAATATATATAACATTTTTTATTTTCTTTACTTCTAACTCAAATTTACATTTTCTAAAATTACACTTTAAAATGATAAACAAATTGAGGTAGTAAAAATCTGTCGACTGTGAAGTTAGTTGTGACTTTAATTTATGACTTTCTACCTGGAAGATTTTGGTAACTTGTGAAGCTTCTGGGGGCTACTACAGATCTTCAAGATGATGCACTAGTGCTTATAGCACAATAAAGGCCAGTATTAGACTGTCAGGAAAAGGGAATTACCATTGTTATTATTGTTATTGTTTTGGTTATTGTTATGATGATGATTGTTATAAGGTTAGGGTCCCAGAAATTAGAAAAAGGAGGGGTAATGAGGAGAAGAGATTAAAGAGTAGAAAATCCTTTCCTGGAGAAGTGTGTTGTAAAAGAGCTGCACTTGAAGCAGTAAAACTTTAACTCTCTAATTTGAGAGCCAACAGTTTGAATTGTAATATATGTTATTTTGAGAATATAAACATCATCTCTAATGCATATGCTTTTTCAAAGCTGATACAGAGATGATTAGTCGTTCTATAATCATCAGTGACTCTGATCTATATATCTACTGTATCAAGGCAGAATAGTGGCCCCCTATAGATATGTCCTAATCCTTACAAGAAAAAACGACTTTGCAGATGTAATTAAGACTATGGCCTTGAGATGGAAAAAGTATCCTGGATTATTTCAGTGGGCCCAATTTAATAACATAAGTCCTTAAAAGCAAAATATGGGAGCCAAAGTATCAACCAGAGAGATGTACATGAGGACTCAATCCAACACTTGGAAAATGGAGGCCTGGAAGATGGAGGAAGCAGGTCAAAGCAGGAGTGACCTCTAGAAACCAGGAAAAGTCCTCAGCCAACAGCCAGCCAGAAAACAAGACAATCTGTGCAAGAAACTGAATTATGCCAACAAAAAGATTACATTAACAGATTCTCTTCTGGAGCCTCCTGAAAGAAATGCAAGCTTGCCAGCACCTTCATTTTAGTTCACTGAGACCTGTGTCTGACCTCTGATTAACAGAAGCACATGACAGTGAACGGTGTTGCTTAAACTGCTAAGTTTGTGGTAATTTGTTATGGAAGAAATAGAAAATTAATACATCTATGACTGGAAAAAATTACACAGATACCTAAACACTGCTATACTTCAATACCATATTAAAAGTACTGATCCAGAACTTCGGGTTCTATTTATTGGAAGACAAATCTTGGTAGTGTTAATATGCTCATAACCAAAACAAAAATTGTATTGGACACTTGTTTCAACATTTGGTATACAAAAATGCTAACATGTTTATCAGCAATAATGCAAAAAGAGATAGCGTCTTCATAATGTATTCTATGCACTTATGACAGTCATTCTTTTAAAATGGTCAAACTTTGTCTAGATTTAATGTACATATGTCTTTAAAGGTTGACAGTTTAACAGTTACAGAAGGCACTAAATATTATAGAGAATATAAAGTTTTGAAATATATCATTTCTTAAAACCACATTGAGTTTAATAAATGACTGAATTTTCTCCTGATCCAGTTAATTACCAAATTTAAGTGCATATGTGTGTGTGTATATATATATATATGAATATATGAAGTAATATGAAATTCACGTGAAACATTTGGCTTCATTTTAGACATTTAAAGCAAGAATCATTATCATTGAAGAATTTAGGGCTTCATAAGTAAAATTTCAAAGACTCAAAGAATAAACTAACTCTAATAAATTGTGCTTGTTTTTTAAGAAAATGTTTAAAATTTATCTTAAAAATTAAGCATAACTAAAAAATTATAAATATTTCCATAGTATTTTCATGTCATCAAAATATTTTGGCTGGGCACTGTGGCTTACACCTGTAACACCAGCATTTTGGGAGGCCAAGGTGGGAGGATAACTTGAGCCCAGGAGTTCAAGACCAGACTGGGCAAGACAATGAGATTTTTTTCTCTACAAAAAATAAATAAATAAATTAGCCAGGCATGGGGGTTAGCACCTGTTGTCCCAGCTACTGAAGAGGCTGAGTTGGGAGGATTGCTTGAGCCTGGGAAGTAGGTTGCAGTGAAATGTGATTGCACCACTGCACTCCAGTCTTGACAATAGAGACCCTGTCCCCTCAACCACCAAAAGAAAAAGAAAAAAAAATCTGGAGTTTAAGTGTATCTTAGAAGTCACCAGGTCTAATATTTTTCTTATACAATGTCTGCAATAGATGGTCTCTAACCTCTGACTGAATACCTCCAGCAAAGGTCAAATGTTATGAAAATGTGTATGTTGTTTTTTAATAATTGTAATTATTTGAAAGTACAAACTAATATAGCATCAAAACATCTGATGACTGGCTCCACATTGATTTTTTTAAAATCTATGCAAATACGTGAATATACTACTAAAGAGTTAATTTTGGCCAAGTCCAAATAACCCATTTGATTTCCAAATATTGATGAAGGAGAACATAACAACTTCTTTTTGACTTTGTCCATTTCCAGACACTAAGCTAAGCTTTTACCGTATTTTACTTCATTAAATAGTCTTGCAAATCAGTAGATGAAATCAATCAGTAAATTCTTTCATGAAATGTTAGTGGACTTCCATAATCAATGCCTCCCGAAGAATTAAGCCCTTAATTGTAACTGGTTTGCTGGCAGGATCTGGCTAAGAATATTTTTCCAAGCCGTCCAAAACTTCAGTCTTATTGTTCATCATTTCACACTGCTTAATTGTGATTCAGACGTTACTGATTAGCAAATTTTGTTTTATTTTATAGATAATGGCCCTTATGAAGTATAAAAAAGTAAACGATACATGAAAGTGTACAATTAGATGTTTTTATGAAGTTTTTTTTTTGGGGGGGGGAAGAAAGCTTTGGAAGCATCTGTTAACTGGACTTTTTTGGTTAACATTACAAGATGGCAGAGAGATCACATATACTCTCCTTCTTATTCAGTCTCCACTGAATTGGCACAAATATTTAAATCCCTAAGAAAGCACAAGTTACGTTGAGTAAACATCGGTATTGATGAGCTTTTCAAAGACAGGCAGTGGGTGACTAAGGCCCGGCGCAAGTCACCAGGCTGAACACATGCACGAAAGGAGGTGCCTCAGAGCCAGAGGTCTTTTTCCTCTGTAAAGCACAGCCAAGTTTCTAGGTCAGAGCCAAGTCAGTAAACACACACAACAGAATAGCTCATGACAGTAAAGGAGAGTCGTACTGAAATCTTCATTAATGAGTGAAAAACACCACAGACATAGTGGCAAAACAGACCCCAACACAGTAATCGTTTTACTATTCTTACAGATTCTGACAATGAGTTAAATATTTGGAGAGTGTTACCTTGTCTCTGCTCCACATTATCTGGGGCCTTACCTAAAAAGATTCTAAATTTGAAGCTAACTCAATGACTGGGGTCACTCAAAAAATAAAAGGGATTCCGCAGTCAGGGGCTGGCATGATACAAAGCCTCACTTGCTCACATTACTGATGGCTGACACCAGCTATCAACTGGGAGCTCAATTGTTACTGCAGGCTGGAACATCTATACATAGCCTCTCCTTGTGGTTACTCGGGCTTCCTCACAGCATGGTGGTGAAGTTCCAAGAATGAAAATCCCAAGAAGAAACAGACAGAAGTTGTGCAACTTCTTATGACATAGCCTAAGAAGCTTATCTGCCAACAAGATTCAAGAGGAGGAATCACAGAATCCATTTTTAGTGAGACGATTTAAAACCACATTATATGAAGAATGGGAGATATTGTTATGGCTGTATTTATAAAATAAAGTCTGCTACAGGTAATTTATTAAAGAACTATGTAAAGATTAGCTGTCCATTTAAGTCTCCCTCTACTCCAGCCACACAGCAAAATCTGCCAAAAAATGAAAGGAAGCTTGTTCTGTCTAGAAGCAAAAGGAGCATTCAAGTCAAAGTATTCAGCTCATTAACCTGGATCTCACACTCAGACCTTTCTTTGAGAAGAATGAATGATTGTGAGATCACATCTACACACTCAAAGTGGAAACCTATTCCAGAGAATGTAATAATCAATCTGAAACTCCATTCCTAAATATAGTTATCAGATACTTGGGGAAAATACAATACCATGAGGAAAGAAATAAAGATAAAAAGAGGTGAGGACTGACTTAATAGAAAACTGGTAATTTAGAAAATGAAAGAGAACTTGAAGAAAAAAAAGAAAATCTGAAATTTCAGAGTCAAGTTAATATGGCATACATTAAATAGAAATAAGATACAATGAACAAACCATACTCCAAAACCAAGATGCAATAATTCAAAATTGTAAAATAAGTTATAAAAGTAACAAATATAAAAAATGATTTGAATAATAAGACATACATAGGTCTAAGATATTAAGGATGTTTTCTAAGGTCATACAGCTAAAAACTCTAGTTGGTGAAGCAGATTTAAATGCAAATCTAATGGAATCAACCCAAATGCCCATCAATGACAGACTAGATTAAGAAATTGTGGGATATATACATCATGGAATACTACGCAGCTATAAAAAGAAATGAGATCATGTTCTTTGCAGAGATATGGATGAAGCTGGAAGCCATCATTCTCAGCAAACTAACACGGGAACAGAAAAACAAATACCACATGTTCTCACTCGTAACTGGGAGCTGCACAATGGGAACACATGGACACAGGGTGGGGGAACAAAACACACCAGGGCCTATCAGGGGTTGGGGGGTTGGAGGGCATCAGGATAAATAGCTAATGCATGTGGGGCTTAATACCTAGGTGATGGGTTGATAGGTGCAGCAAACCACCATGACACAAGTTACCTGCATAACAATCTTGCATGTTCTGCATATGTATCCTGAAACCTCAAATAAAATGAAATTTAAAAAATAAAAAAAATTAAAAAATAAGAATACAAGTCTAACTGTGCCCCTTTACCTACATACACTGGGATGAAATTTAAATCAAATTTATATATTGTGTATATTAGTGTTATATGTATACTTTACAACACATTAAAAGCATATGTATTACATATAAAAAATGCAGGAAATTCATGCTTTATAAGACTTGCTGTATAATTTCACCATTTTAAATTATCTTTCCATTTTATAGGGTTACAACTTTCCTTATGTATTACTGCTTTAAACTATGAATTAGTTTTCCTTTGTCATTTGTTAAGAATATAATCTTAATTCATATTTTTCTCACTGCAAAGTGAAATGATCTTTATAATAAGTTTCTGTATGACACTGTCCACAATTACACCATTGACAAATAACTATCAACACATAATACTGAGCACTGAAGTTACTGTGAAGAATGCATATCGGAGAAGCTGTTTCAGAGCTTGTGCTATGCATTCTGACTTCTTTGTTCTTTTCATATTAAAATATAGTTCAAATTTTGAAATTGTTGTATTAAACTGTCAAATTCACTTTCTGAAACAAAAACACTTTTTACAAACACTGAATATATACAAAATCTTTGGTGATGATCTTTTTATGTTTTGCTTCTCTTCTAGTATTTATGTTTTAAGAACACTTTATGTCTTAACTGAGATTATATTTATTAATTATAGAATGAAGTAAGTTTTGAAGATGACTTTCTATTGTTTCATCTTATTTTCTCCCCATGTTGTATGTGGATTATTTGTGTTTTTCCCTTTAAGAAATCACTGATTACTGACATTCCAGATATTTTTCATACATATATGCTTTTGAGACTTTTCTAGAAGCATTTAAATATTGACAAGTTCCCCTTCTCAACTTATGGTGGGCCCATTTTCAACCACAACCCTATTCTCTCACAACTGTTTGTAGATTGACATTAACGTTCACATTTTGTTTATGTGACTTTAAAGTTCATAATAATTTTCACATTCATTCTCAGTTGATTTTCATACCAGTTATTTAAGACGAGCAGAACTGAGTATCCGTATTTAAGAAGTGAGTGAGAAGGTTAGAGATGTGAGATAAATTCTTCAAATTTGTGCTTTTAGTTGAACTCCAACATGATACGTGACTATAACATTATTCTCTATATGAGCCAGTGTTCTTAGTTTCAGACAAGAGAAAGTATTTCACATTTATTTTTGAATAAAAAACAGGCTTAATAGGGAACATGACTTATTGATAGAATTGTTTGAAAGGTACAGAAACAGAATCTAGGCAGCATTGAGGCACCAAGTTAACTGCTGATTCCAGCTCAGTTAAAAAGCAACAAAATCTGAAATTGTCAACATGGCTGTTGGGGCCAGAGCCACACCACGTCTCAAGACCAAGGTCAGCATAGTGGATATTTGCCTTTCTCTCAGTGTAACTCAGCTCTGAACCAAAGCTTTATTCCAATGGAAACTAAATCACCTTTGGATTCTAGCTTTGGGTGCTAAAATAAATACTGACCAAGACAATCTACACTATTGACCCTTGGATACTCCACACTTACACACAGGTTTCTCCTCATTATTTAAATTCCCAAGGAACTGCAACAACAGCATGCTCCCATGTAAACAGCACAGTGAGACCTCAGACAAATGCAAGTGTGCTCATCGTTTCCATGAAAGGGAAGACCCAAAGTCATATCAATTATTACACTTAACTCTGGGTAATGTTAATTCTCTTCTCTTCCAGTTTCAATGCTATCTTTATTTTTTGTAAATTATAGACCAATTATAAAAGGTAACAACAAAAAAATCAGTATGAAATACTACAGAAATGAAAAATAATATGATTAATAATCAGTTACTATTAAATATGATCATGCAAGAAGAATATGAGGAGCTATTACTGTTCTCATTTCTGCAACTGTTCACCAGGGTTTCATCAGTATTTATAATGTTATTCTCCCTGATCCAATCAATATTCCTTTTTCATTCTGCCTTCACCTCTGGGCCAGGCTTCCTCCCTTATGAGGTGATCCAGTCTATATTCCTGAGGTCTGATCTCTCTGTGGATGTGTCTGCACAGGTTTCCTTGTTTTCTTCTAACTTGTGTTGCTTGTCAGAAGATGCTCAGGATTCCAGAGCTTCAATGTCCTTTCCTCACTTTGTGGAAAGCATTGTATTTCACCTTGATCATCAGAATCTAGCACCCTGGCCATCATCTTGCCATTGGCTACAGTGCCAGTGACATTCTGAAGTACTTGAGAAACAAAAACCCAGAACTGTACCGCGAGCCCCTGGGCTGGCTGTGAGATAGAACTGGGACAAAGCTCCACTTGTCAACTGATGCCTACAAGACACAACACAGCCTGGAAGACAAGAATGGTGTTATGTGCCCTGAGCACCAGTGTCATCTCAGAGCCAGCGGTCACCACCCTCGAAATATCAGCAGGCACGCTGACTCTCATAAAAGGTTCTTGGTGTCTTTAGGAAAAGACAGCAGGAAAATCTATAGAAAAACTAATGATGTTTTCACAAGAGTCTTTTTCAGAGGTATCCACATTCCCCTTCAGTCAATGGGATGGGTGGAGGCTATGCATTGACTCTGATGTGAGAATTGGGTGAGGGTTCATGACTTCCCAAGGTGACAACTCAGTCAGTGTTATTTTTTTTCTTTTTTTCCCATTATACCTAGAGTTTGTACAGTTAAAAAGAATCAGAATTCAATGAGCTTCCCATCTTTTGAGTTCTACAGACATTACGATCAATTGGCCTAAAACAATGATTTACAAAGGTCTCATCATTTCGTTCAGCACCATAGCTGTTAACTCTTACAAATACTCCCACTTTGCCTGTTGCACTGCTACTACCTTCCTAAAGTCAGAGAGCTGGTCCCAATGGATCATCTCCTTCCTGCATCGCTGGTTTACAAAAGACAGTCACAGAAGTGCACTGAAGGATGCTAATGTTCCTGACACCAGTGTATCTCTCAGTATCTGGTAGATGAGAACAACCTCTAGGGATAAGGTCTGTAGCAGAAGGGACGGATGGCAATAAATGACTGTCACACATAATAAATCTCTTCCAACATTTAACTTAGAGACTTCTCTAAGTCTTTACATGCCTCCTTTCACAATATTAAGGAATTTCTGGATCCTCCAAATCCTTTATCACAGTGTACCCCTGAGACTAAGTTTCAGTTAACCAACAGAGCAAACAATATGAAATATCTTCTAGCTTCCTGAGCTAGGAATTTAAATCCCATAGGATCCAGAATCTCATGAAGAAGTGGTCAGGGTGCAGCACTGAGACTAGACCCTAAAGAGGGTAGCAATTTATTCCATCATTGTTTTATAAAATATAGGGCATTAAATAATTTAACTTATGTCTTAACCCAGATGGAAGGTCCAAAGAGTCAATTGTATTTCTTTGTACAAACAATGAAAATATCCCTAATCCTAAGAAATATGGTTTGAGGCATAAAGAAAAATATGATACAGATTATGTCTGCTTATTTTTCCAAGCACTTTCAAATATTGCCTTTGAAATGAGAATCTGGGAGGAAAATCCCAATAACCAAAACAATTGTGAAATACATTATCCCTCCATATATTTGTCTGTTAGCATGCACCAGTTAAGTCTGACAATTTTATAATTTTTATTTATTCAAAAATATTTTTATAGAAAAGCATTGAAATTCTAGATCTGAATGGGATACAAAAAGTCCACTCACTTATTCATTTTATTTTTTTTAACAAATGCTTATTACAGGCCTACTGCGCACCAAACAATATGTAAACTCATAATGATCTATATAGTCCTTGTAGACACATTTGATAACATAGTCAATGCACAAATAATATAAAATTACAAATAAAAAAGTAAAACTTGATTAGAATACAGACTAATAAAAGGAAGCCTAACTGAAGAGATAGTCAAGAAAGCTTTCTCTGAGGAAATGTCATTTCACTTGAGAATTAAAAATTAGCATGAATAAGGTTTAGCCAAGCCACAAGTAAGAGCTCTGGAGAGAGTATTTGATTCTTTTTTTAAAAAAATTTCTAGTTTTGCAAGCACACACACAATGTTTTATCAGAGGCTTATTGTCTATAGTGAGAGAAATGAATAAACAAAAGTGGAATTAGGTTGTTAAGGAGAAAGGAGATGAAACCGAGGTGTGGTTTAAGTGACCATAATAATGAAAACATCATTCTCAAAACAACTGTTTATTTCATTTGAAAACTGTGTGTGCACTATGGAAGGAAGCGCAGAATAATTTTGCCTGAATAAAGAACATATCATATGAAATGAAAAAACAGTTCCCATAACAGAAAAAAGGGCTTAATTTTGATTCAGGTCTCAGCAGCAGCATCCTTTCTATTTCAGTATTCACTCAGTCCATTGCATTATAAACAAAGGTAATGCATCCACTTCTTACTTGTGACCCCTTTGCTATCTTTCGATGGATCAGATTCCTAGTGGTTTGTAGTAGTGCAAAAATAAAAGCATGGCAACACATGCTATTCTAATAATTCTACAAACAGAATTGCTTAGAAGTTATAGTAAAATGCAAAATGACTACTTTAATTCCATCTTTCTAACTCACAAACATTAAATTTACAAGCAAAGTCTTTCTATACCCTCTGAAAATAAAGAATTCATATACCTTTCTACTATATATTTTTACTCAAATTGTGTAATAAAGAATTGTAGTGAGAAGTTTCAAGTTTTTAATTTTGAAGCATAAAATATATTATCATAAATGCTTTCTTGAGTTTCCCTGCAGTTGGGAAGGTATAATACGTATAAATTTAAGTGTAAACCTAGCAATGCCATGTTCAAACTTTACATAATAAATACCAATGTTATTTCAAATTTGATTTTTCATTTAAGTCTCTGGATACTATGTAACCATCAAATTTGTTGAGATTGAAAAGCTGTTTGTATAGCTAGATGCAGGATTACACACATAAAACTGTAGCATTTATTCATGATGATCTTAATTGATCATCTTTATAGCTCTGTTTGGTTACAATAAAATAGCCATTAAAAATTTTAACTGAGGTAAAATGTTCAACGTTTCCAAAGTCTCTGCTCTTTTTTGAACAACTTTTTCTCTTTTCACCTAACGCAATAGTACATATGCAAATAAACCATTATGGCATACTGCTGTATTAGAAATTTATATACTACTACTTCCTTTCAATTCACTGCAGTTCTTATCTCTAAAAACTGGAACCATTAGCTCTATTTTTTTCTTTTTAGAAATCTTTTCTAAGTGCCTATCATGTATAGCAGATACAGTGCTAGCTGAGAACCACTTAATTGCAATTTGACTCACATAGGTATCTTTCTAGAGAAAATTTACAAAGATTTAAACTGTTCTTGCTCAAGCCAGTGTAGCTAAGCATCACAAACTTTATGATGGGACTCACTTGTGATCTTGCTATCTCCCCATTCTACTTCTAAAATTATGTTATTTTTGAGATCTAGTCCATACCTTCTGTACAGTTTAAACACTAAGTAATTTACTTTTCCCTGAGATTTCACTTTGGAAACTTTCTTACAATTCAGTTTCTTTATAACACTAAGCACTGCTTTACTCCCATTAGTCCCATCCTGGAAGTTCCCATCATGCCCAATGGTCTGTGTCATGGTAGAGGCATTGCTATTTGCCAGAATTTCTCAATTTCACTTGTCTGTGTGATTGTCTCTACAATATTACCTCTGATCATCTCCTATTGACTTTTAATTTCTCATGTTTCATCTCCATTATGGTATTTCAATATCAAATATTCTAATTTTTATTGACATTAGTCTTCACATTCTATCTCTCATCCTACCTTCTGACAACACTCTCTGCAGGTGATCCTTTTTATCTCTCTATTCTTTCTCGATAATCTTTATCAAGAAAATTTATTCCATCAGTTCTAACAAGAAATGTGTTTATTTCTTTAGTACTAGTTAATAAAATACAGCTCTAACTTTGTGCATAATTTTCTTAAGGTACGTATCAGATCTTATGAGATGTGGTCACAGCAAAACATAGACAAGAACTGATAGTATTAATTAATAGAAATGGAGAAAAATACTGATAAAGAAGCATTCGTTGTAAGTTGAATTGCATCTCCTCAAAAAAGATATGTTAAAGTTCTAAACCCCAGTACCTTACAATATGACCCTATTTGGAAATAAGTCACTGGAGATGTAATTAGATGAGATCACAATGAAATGTGGTAGGTCTCTAACCAAATACGACTGGTGCCTTATAAGAAGATGCCCGTGTGAAGACAGACGCACAGGGTGAATACCATATGACAATGAAGTCAGGGATTGGGGTTATGCACCTCTAGGCCAGTGAGTGCCAAAGACTAGCAGTAAAGCAACAGGAGCTAACAAGACACAAGGATTCTCCTCCAAAGTATGAGATAATACATTTCTGATGTTTCAAGGCACACAGTTTGTGTACTTTCTTCCGGTTGCCCTAGGAAACAAAGACAGCCCTCAACTAGAGAAATTAGAAAAAAATATCCAAAGGATATAGAAATAAATGATGATGAAAAATGAAGGTCATTAACTTTAAGATGAATACAAAGGCAAATCAACAAAGAGCATATTGATAATAAACATCAAAAATCGGTTGTCAAAAGGCTAATACAGGTGAGAACACTATTAGAAATCTAATTTAAAAACAAAGAAAAGAATGAAGAATTATAGAAAAGGAAATAATGAATATCAATTGCTAAGTAAGGATTTTTTTAATAAAGAAGGAAAATAACATGTAGCTTGGCAATTATTATAATGAGGTCTACATATAACATTTGGGTTCCATTTCAGGTTTTTAAAAATTCTAATTTGTATAATTTCCAAAACACGATAAAGTGTATCTACAAGAAACATACAAAAATTAACACTTAGTGTTCAACAACTATTAACAGAAATGTTTCTATTAAGTCAAGAAGTCAACCAATCCAAAACAATGATTAAAGAATAAAATAAGGAAATGACAAAGTTGTTTTTATTTGCAGAGATTATGATATCCTACATAAAAATGAACACACATCATTATAAACTAAGTATTAAAAAGAAACTTTAGCAAGATTACTCAATATATCATGACAATGACAAAATTAATACATAGCTAAACACTATCCATAACCAATTAAAATGTAATGAATCCAAAGTATCTCATTCAGAAAGTAACATTTATAAAACACAAATAATCAAAATTATAATTACGTGACTTAGCTAGTAATCTAAAGGTAACTGAAAAATCATAATATTTAATCTCAATTAATGGAAACATCTACCAAGATACTGGAGGGAAAAATAATATCAACCCTTGAACAGCACAAGTTTGATCTGTGCAGGTCCACTTACACATAAGTTTTCTTCAACCTCTGCCATCCCTGAGGCAACAAGACCAACCACTTCTCTACCTCCTCTTCAGCCTACTCCTCATGAAGACAACAAGGATGAAGACCTTTATGATAATTCACTTGTAGTTCATCAATAGAAAACATTTTCTCTTATGACTTTCTTGAAATTTATTTTCTCTAGCTTTCTTTGATGTAAGAATACAGTATATAATACATATACAAGATAGGTGTTTACCATCCGTAATAACATTCCCCAAAGACGAAAATAGGTGTTAATCAATTTTTCCTGTTATGAACTTCTGGTCAACAGTACACTATTAGCAGTTAAGTTTTTGGGGAGTCAAAAGTTCTATGCAGATTTTTGACCTAACAGGGCGTTGGTGTCCCTAATTCCCACATTGTTTAAAGGTCAACTGTGCATTTTTGAAGTGTCATATTTTCCTCATAAATTTATAAATTCAGCAAAAATTCAAGAAATATCTATGAAATTTGACAACTAACTTAAATTATTGGGAAGAGAGAAAGCATGGAAAATTAAGTTTATTTTCTGCTTTGTAACGTAACAAGTTACAAGCACTTTCAAGCACATGAAACTTTCAAGCACTTGAAAAAATCTGCTACATTAAATCATGGCTATTAAGGGTCTAAATTTACTAAGTCTTTTTGGAAGAAATTTGACAATATTCATTAAAGTGTTATAATGTGTATCCCATAGGAATTAACAGTTCATTTTATTTTGCCAAGCCTAAGGAAATAAAAGAGAAATGTACAAGGGAGGTCACTGCAATATTATAGTGAAAAACTGAAAATGATTGAACTATCCATCAATAGGAACTGGTTAAATAAACTTACACATAAACAAAAGATCTTTAACAGTTAAAAGGAATGGCATAGAATGATAAACACTGCTATTGTCTGAATATGTCATAAATTCATGTCAGAAACTTAATCCCCAGTGCAACAGCATTGGGATGTGGAACCTAGCAAGAGGTGATTAGATCATGAAACCTCTACCCTCATGAACACATTAATGTTGTTATCACAGAGTAGATTTATTATCATGATAGTGGACTTATTCTAAAAGTGACGATAGCCCCCTCTTACTCCTGTTCTGTCTTGCCCTTCTGCCATGGAATGAAGCAACACAAAGGCCCTCCACCAGATGCCAGCACCATACTCTTGGACTGCCCAGCTTGCAGAACTGTAAGCCAAATAAACTTCTATTGTTTATAAATTACCCAGTCTCAGGTATTGTTATAACAACACAACATGAACTAAGACAAGCACTAATATGAAAAGTGTCTAAGACGTTGTCAAGAGAAGCAAGCAAGCAGCACAATAAATGTATTTCATTAGAACTCTATTTTACATGAGGATGTTTTCGTGTCTATCCTTCTTACACTTAAGTGCACTAACAAAGGATTCAAATAATAATAGATTGCTCATAAAATTTTTCCATGTTGGAGGATAAATGGATGGAGAGGAAGGAGTTGAAATGTAATTTTCACCTTTTTCTCTGTATGCTTATTTATTTTAAAAAATTTATTTATTTTTAAAAATTGTTTTATTAATGACATGAAATAACTTTAAGAGAAAGCGATAAAGCAGACTAGTGTTTTAAAGTATTATTTCTACCATGATGTATTCTTAACTTTTCGATTCACATACTTAACCTCTTTATCAGCTTTAGAGATTTTTAACTTGTTAAAATAATTAATATGAAAATAACTTAGAATAAATTGCTTTATTATTAGCATGATTCTCCCACATTTTTTGCCCATGAAAATTATTCTCTGTGCATTGAGTGTGCACAGGGCTGTGCTTGAGAGCTCCCCAGTCCATTTCTTTATTTAATGTCAACTTTCAGCCCTGAACATGCCTAAGTATAGGTATAAAGTAATAGAAAATAAACCCTATGTGAAAAGCATTAGAAGTTACAAGATTTAGGACATTCTTTTCACCGAGAAATTGGCATCCTAGGTAACTAGTGGCTTTTCAGTTTCTGAAATATATTTGGCTTACCTGGATTTCAGTTCAATAAGTTATACCTGCCTAATATCCTTCATTTTCCTTATTGCAGAAATTGGCTGCTCAATAATGAGGAACAGCTATGCACATGAAATTAAAGAAGTCATTACTTAGAGTAAATAGAACTGATAAAATTAATGGAAAAAGATTCTTTTAAATCTGCTAATGAATTACTTGATATGCCAAACTCAATTTTAAAGCTTAGTGAAAGTGAATTTGAAGAGCTGATCAAAGTCAGTCTGAAGTTGTTTAGCATAACTGAAAGGAGAACATGCTATTTAAGAACGTTCTTTAAAATTTGTTGGAAATTTAGATATAGTCTAAGAGTAACTCAGGGCTCCTTCATTTGTAGGCAATAGTAAACACTTTAGCTGGGAATAAGCACTTGTTTTCCAAGCCACTTTTGTTTTACAAAATGGGTGAAAAAGAAACTCCAGTCACCCACCCCTTTCTGTCCCTCATCTTACATCCCGGCCAACTCTAGTCACCCCAAGTCCACTACATGTAATTGTATGCCCTCCCTCCTCCTTATGTCAGTGCCATAGATTGAACTGATACCTTCCCCCAAACCAGTTAAAGTCCTAACTTCCCGTACCTCATAATGTGATCTCATTTGGAAAGAGTCTTGACATAGATGTTCATTAAGGTTAGATTATTAGGTTGGACTGTAATATGACTGCTATCCTTATAAAAGGGAGAAATGTGGACACAGGGACAGAAACACAAAGAGGAAAAACAATGTGAAGACACACAGGGAGAAGACAACAGCGATGCATCTACAAGCCAAGGATCACTAAAGTGTTGCCAGCAAGACAGGAGCTAGAAAAGGCAAGTAATGATTTCCCCCTAGATTTGCCAGAGGGAGCACGACCCTGCTGACATCTTGATTTAGGGCTTCTAGCCTCCAGAACTGTGGTTCAGTAAATTTCTGTTGTTTTAACCCACCTTACTGTTGGTACTTTAAGGCAGCCCTAACAAACTAAGACATCCATATCCATGAGATGTTCCCGACATCTCAGTCTCACCTAAGCCACTACCCTCTAATCCTCATGAGACTCTTCACATCCATTATTCTGCCCCTCTATTTACCCCTCCCAAGTGCTGGAAGATTCGAATCACTGTGCACTGTGGACTTACTGGTCCACTGTCACCAAAATCTCTTTACCCTGAATCTCTTTTCCATACATTGAGTTGATTTTCCTGATCTAACAGAAACCAAACTCTTCTGAGGACACTGCTTTCCTTACAATCCATCCAATTTCCCTCCCACACCCCTTGTACGTACCTTTGAGTGTGTAGCTGAATGGTAAAACCACCAAGCTCCTCATTGTCAGTCCCAGACTCTTTTCCCTGTTGCCTACCTAAAACTTCCATGAGGACTCTATGTCAATAGATTGTTATGTGACATGTACTGTCATGACTACTCATTTCTGCTGTTACCCACTCATTCGTCAGTCAATCCATCACTTTTCTATGATTTGGCTCCTGACTCCCTGATACCTATTTCTTCATTTCTAAAATGAAGAATATACATTCTCATGATCCTTCAATCAACATGGGCTCTCAGTTTCTTGAACTTCTCTATTCCAAAGGTATTTTATCAGTTTGTTGTTTTCAGTTTGTTTTCTGCAGTACACCAACTCATCAACCCATGAATCCTCCATCTTTACACTGTCTCTCACTCACATGTTGCCCCTCTCCTTATATTCAAAACAAATTTCCATGGGGATAAACTTATAATCATTAACCAGCATGCAACCTCAATTCTCCTGCTTCTTTCTCACTGCCATATTCACTTGGAGAAAAAAACAGAATTCTGATAAATTCCTATTCTTTGCCTACAGAGCCTGCACCTTTGCAGTTAAATGTGGCTGGAGAAAAACTAGAAACAATGCCTGTGGTTTTACTTTGAATTCATGACAATTAATTTCAAGGGGGCCCATAATGCTTTTCTGCAAGCATAATATACTTATTAGTCCAATCACTCTTCCTGTATTCTGTATTACAGTTTCACACTTCTCTTATTTCTTCAAACCTTGATTATATCTTTCCCCACCTTCCTTGTAAGCTGATAACCTTGATTTTTTTCATTGAGAAAAATGAAGCGACTGGAAGTAAAATTTCAAAGAATGCCACCACCACATATGCCCTCACTCTAAGTATCTGTAAATACATCCCTGCTGTCTGTTTCTGGGAATCAACTATGTGTCTTCTGCCTAAAGTCAGCCCCTTCAGGGGTAATTGATCCTATTTCTCATTGTTTGCTTAATACTCCAGAATTTCTCCCCTCTCTCAGGTATGACCACACATTTTTTCCTCTCTTTCAAATCAGTCTTACGTGTACATCAACTTGATGATATTTTCTATTACAAAAACACAATAAAACAAAATGTTAAAAAGCTCTTAACTCCACTTCTTGCCAGTCACTGTGCAATTTCTCTGTGCCCCTTTACAGAAAAATCCCCAAACGAGTGTTCCATACTGTCTCCTCTTTCCATTGTCTTCCCTCTCTTTCCATTCTCTTTTCATTTCTCTGCAATCATTACGAATTGAATTGTGTCCTTCTACAAATCCATATGTTGAAGTCTTAACCCTCAGTATCTCAGAATGCAACCTTATTTGGAAATATGGCTGTTGAAGATGTAGTAAAGATGAAGTTATACTGGAGTAGAGTGGGTCCCTAATCCAATATGACTCTTGTTCTTATAAAAACTGGAAATCTGGAGAGACACACACACACACACACACACCTCAAGCACCTTGTCAAGATAAATGTATATAGATCAGAGTGCTGCTTCTATAAGTCACAGAATACCAAAGATTGATGAAAAACCATTAGGATTTCCATTCAGACTCTATGTCAATAAACTCCGTTACATGACATGTACTGTCATGACTACTCATTTCTGCTGTTACCCACTCATTCTTAGGTCAATCCATCACTTTTCTATGATTTGTCTTCCAATTCCCTGCTTTATATTTCTTCATTTCTAAAATGAAATCCTTTCACTTTAATATACATCCTCATGATCCATCAATCAACTTGGGTTCTCAGTTTCTTGAACTTCACTATTCCAAAGATATTTTAACTTTGCCTTCATTTAACTTTTGTCTTTAACTTCTGTAGCAACTCATGTGCATAATCGCCCTCTAGACCTAGTCATTACCAACAACATCCTTAGCTTCTCTGTTACCTGATTTGCAGGAACAGATTCTTCCTCATAGCCCTTGAAAGGAACCAACCCTGCCAATACCTTGATTTCCCATTTCTCACCTCCAGAGCTGTGAGGCAATCAACTTCTGTTG
Source organism: Colobus angolensis palliatus (assembly GCF_000951035.1). Lineage (NCBI taxonomy): Eukaryota > Metazoa > Chordata > Mammalia > Primates > Cercopithecidae > Colobus > Colobus angolensis. Next base: position 2,524,038 of record NW_012114488.1, on the reverse strand, counting down.
TTTATGCTTTGTGTTTTCTTGGCAAAAGCAGTATTATCAAACCAATACACCAATCAAGCATTTACTCTACCACTTAAGTGCAACTGGTCTTACCTATGTTCCTATGATCTTCACATTGCTAAAGCCTAGGTAAATTATCAGTCCAGATTTGTGCTGGATTGGTCATCATTTGACTGTCTTCATTTGACTTCTCAGGTACAACACTTGCCAAATTCTGCTTCTGGCACTCTGAGAGATCCCTCTCAGTCTCCTTTACTTGGTTCTATTTCTCCACCTCTTAACTAAGGAGGGCTTTCAGGGCTGAATTTTTGGCCCTCTTAATTACTTAAATGTACTCACCTATGATGTCATTGTAAATACCATCTATCTGCTGATACCTCTCAAATTTACACTCCCATCCTAAAACTCTTCCCTGAAATTTAGACTTTTACACCTAAGCTCTCCTTAAAATTCTACATTTGGATATTAACAAATACCTCAACCCTAACATGTTCAAAACGTAACCTGTGATCTTCTCTCATGATTGTCCTCCCACAGACTTTCCCCTCAGCTGATGATACTCTGCTGCCTGTTGTTTAGTCCAGAAACCTTGGTGAAATCTTCAACCCTTCTCTTTCTTTCACAAACCCTATGTAATCCTTCAGATGATCTAACTGCATCTAGTTACAAAATATATCCAGAATTTTCAACTTTCTCAACTTCCTCCACCACCACCCTCATCTGAATCATAATGCCACATGACACTTCCCGTGAATTACTGCTGTAGTCTCCTGCATGCTCTCGGCATACACGACTGCCCTTTGCCTTAGCTCGTCTGTGCTGCTATCACAAAATACCACAGAATAGGTTATTTATATAGAACAGAAATTTGTTTCAAATAATTCAGGAGGCTGACAAGTCTAAGATCAAGGTGCTGGCATCTGATTTCTGGTGAATGCCTGCTTGATGTGGCCTCACATGGAAGAAAGTAGGAGGGCAAAAGGTGCCAAACTCCCTCCATCAAGCCCTTTTATAACAGCATTAATCTATTGGTAAGGGCAGAATCCTCATGACCTAAACACCTCCCAAAAGTCCTCACCTCCCAACACTGTTGCACCAGGGATTAAGTTTCCAACACATGAATTCTGGTGGACAGATTAAGAGCACAGCATCCTCTATGGTCTATTTGAAGCACAGCTGCTAAGACGTCCTTTGAAAACGTAAATCAGACCATGGCTCTCCTTTGCTCAAAATTCTGCAGTGATTCCACACTTGCTTCATAGGAAAAGTCAAAGTCCTAAACATGTACACTAGGGCACTCAGCTTCCCGTTAGTGTTCAAGTACGTGCCTTGACTCTTCTTTCCTGCTTTCTCCTCCAGCACAGGGCATTCTCGCTGCTCCACAAGTAAGACAGGCACTCAGTCACTTCAGGACCTTTGCACTGACTGCTCCTTCACCCTATTCACCCTATAATTCCCTTATCCAAGAAATCTACTTGGCTATCTCTTTCACACAACTTTGCCCAAACGTCACTTTCGCATAAAAGATTACTCAGAGCACTGCATTTAAAATAGAAATAGGAACGCTTTTACACTTTTGGTGGGATTGTAAATTAGTTCTACCATTGGAGAAGACAGTGTGGCGATTCCTCAAGGATCTAGAACCAGAAATACCATTTGACCCAGCAATCCCATTACTGGATATATACCAAAAGGATTAGAAATCATTCTACTATAAAGACACATGCACACATATGTTTACTGCGGCACTATTCACAATAGCAAAGACTTGGAACAAACCCAAATGCCCATCAATGAGAGAATGGATAAAGAAAACGTGGCACATATTCACCATGGAATACGATACAGCCAAAAAATGGATGAGTTCATGTCCTTTGCAGGGACATGGATGAAGATGGAAACCATCATTCTCAGCAAACTAACACAGGAACAGAAAACCAAATGCCACATGTTCTCATTCATAAGTGGGAGGTAAACAGTGAGAACACATGGACACAGGGAGGGGAACATCACACACAGGGCCCTGTCAGGGGGTGGGGGGCTAGGGGAGGGATAGCATTAGGAGAACTACCTAATGTACATTATGTGTTGATGGGTGCAGCAAACCACCATGGCACGTGTATACCTCTGTAACAAACCTGCACGTTCTACACATGTATCCCAGAACTTAAATAATAATAATAAAACAGGAATCTCTACTCCATCCCGGCATGTCTGACTCTAACTTTGCCTTATTCTTTTCTACTCTAACAATTATATGATTTATTTATTTTCATATTTACTGTTTCCTTTCTACCCACAGTTTTTGCTAGAATGAATGTAGGCTGAACCAAGTCAGGACTATTTATATTCACAGATGCAACCCAGGCACACATGTATGCTCAATAAACATTTACTAGCCGATGAAAACAACCAGTCCACCTACCAACAAGTCTTATTAATTCAAATAGTTTATTCCAAATTTTCTTCAATGTTTAATGTACAAGGCATGCCATCTGCAAATACCAGATTTGTTTTTCTTATACTTACATACTTTATCAATAGTCTCTATTTTCATACACTAGGAAATCAACAGAATGTGATACCACAAATTGATTAAGAATACCATTGTGGAAGACAGTGTGGCGATTCCTGAAGGATCTAGACCTAGAAATACCATTTGACCCAGCAATCCCATTATTGGGTATATACCCAAAGGATTATAAATCATTCTACTATAAAGACACATGCACACGTATGTTTATTGCAGCACTATTCACAATAGCAAAGACTTGGAAC
>NW_012114488.1:2509044-2521080 GCF_000951035.1 Colobus angolensis palliatus | reverse complement strand
GCACATGTTCTCACTCATAAGCAGGAATTGAACAATGAGACACATGGACACGGGGCGGGGAACATCACACACTAGGGCCTGTCATGGGGTGGGGGACTAGAGGAGGGATAACATTAGGAGAAATACCCAATGTAGGTGACGGGTTGATGGGTACAGCAAACCACCAAGGCACGTGTATACCAATTTAACGAAACTGCAAGTTCTGTACATGTACCGCAGAACTTAGAGTATAATAAAAAATTTAAAAAAGGAAATGAAAAAAAAAGAATACTAGTGCAGATACATGTTTTTGTATATAAAAGGTCTTACAACATGCAATATAGGGGAAAATCAAATTACCATGTATTAACAAAGTATGACAGTTTTTATTTTAAAATTCATAGGTAAATATATACAGACACTCACAAATGTGCATACACCCATATATACCACACTGTGTCTGACACTCTCAAAATCACTCAAAGCATGTATTAAGTATACTTTCCAGTAAAGAAATCTAAGTCCCAAGTTTGTAGAGGGGGTATGTAGAAAATTAAGAATTAAAATTCTATGTCTATCCTTCCAAAACTCCCTGCACACTATTGCATCAAACACCGGAATTTGAGATTGATCATGAAATTTTTCAATTCCCCAGCACGCGACAGAATAAATCCAACATGTTGGGGTTTTTTGTAAATAAAAAGTTTACTTAGCAATAATTCAACAGATGAACGCACATGCTGCTTCTTGTGTCTAGGTAAATCCTCATTAATCCAAGTCAGAAGATTATTCCTAGGATAAATCTGTGGAAAAACTCAGCAATTGGAAATACAGACTGCTCAATCTTTAATTTGCAAGGGTTTTTGGTGACAGATTGAATCGATGAAGTCATGAAAGACACTCAAAAGAATGAGGATAACTGATTAGGACAACTTGATGGAAACTTATTTTTGAGTTATGTACCAAAATATGCCTTTATATCCTTTTATAGTTAGAAAATTTAGATGAGCACAGCCTTCCAGAATCAAGACTGTATCTGTTTTCCGGACTTCCCTGTGATTCAGTGGGGGCCCTGTCGCTAACTTATGGCTAATGGGATGGAGTCTAAAATGAGCTCTGCAACTTTTGGAGTGGGTTTTTTAAGAGAGTGCATAAAACTTCTACCTTTCTGTCTTGCTTGCTGGAACCTGGACGGAAATTTTTTCTTTCTTTTTTTTTTTTTTTTTGTCCTAAAGAAACCATTTGGGACCGTGTGCAACTCTTGGCTCTCTGATCCTGAATAACTTATTTAGCTTCTCTGTGTTTCAGTTTCCACATTTATAAAAGTGAGTAATATAATTTACCTTCTGGGAATGCTAAGAGCTGAAGGTAACATGGAAAAATATTAGCAAAGTAGCCAGTCCTCAAAAATATTTATTATTTTCATTGCCAGAAAGAGGGAGTAGAGGTAAATATCCTTTGCTGTTCTTCATTTTCTAAAAACACTCATACAGAATCTTATGATATACTAATAGTTACTTAAAATGGGAAAAGGAGGAGGCCTGATTTCTCTACCACTGCAATATAAAAGGGATATTCATACACAAGACCTTGAACAGACTCCAGAAAAAACAGGCCTCCACTGCATTCTCACTGATGTCTAACATTCATTTCTAAGGAGGGTTAATGCCTCTAACTACACTCTTCCTATTGGCAGAAATTTCCTCTGAGCACACAGTCTCAACAAGCATACGCATTTTCAGCGTGAACTGTTTAACTGTAACAAGACTGTCCTTATAATTTTGGAAAATGTTTAAGTTCCTACCATGCTAAGATACATACACACACACACACATGTAACTCATATATGTACATGAATTATTAATGGCATCTGACTGTTACTTGGGCCATAAGTAATCTCACCAAGAAGTAGTCAAACTCTTAACAATGTATATGCTACTTATTTAATTTCTTGAATATAACTATTTCCAAATAGAAACCTTACTGAATGTATAGTTTTTGAGATTTATAACAAAAAAGAAACATTGATGTCAATGTTGCTTTACATTCATTATACTTAAATGACTGCTACTTTTACACTACCACACTTACTGTATGCTAAGTATTTTCTATTTCAAACACATAGTGAGAAATATTTCCCAGTGGGAATGCATTTATGCAGTTTTATATCAATTATACATAATTTAATTTATTCCTGGATACGAGGTACCTTGTTTCATTTTTATAAGTCATTGTTATATACCCAAGACCAGTTATATGTTCTTCTTAAGCAACAGGAAATGAGTTTATTCACAACTTGATGAATTACCAAATGCCTGTGCTTTTCTAAAAGTCTTAAAGAGCTTACTCATTCCAAGGTCATACTTCCTTTAAAATTCTAACTGGCAAAACTATTAGATTAACACATGATTTCCCTAAATATTAACAGATTTGATCATCAGATACTTGATCTGCCAAATTTACTCTGAGTTCTGCAGGCATTAAAAGATGGACAAGTGCACTGAACAGTATCTGTTCCCATCTCCTGCCACAGTCTCCACTGATATTTACAGTGAGCCAAAGAAAAATACACATGTCTAAATATACTTCGAAGCCTTTAAATACTTAAATGAATAGGGTCAAAGTTTTTACATACTACCTCAAAATTGTGCAGCAATTTTTCAAGGAAAACTAATGACCCCAAAACAACATTGTTCTAAAGTATTTCCGTATGATTCTATAAACATAGAAGAATAAACGATAATAATAGTAATTGATATATTACTAGGTGCCTGTCTTTATAATATAAGATTCACATAATTTAAACCTGTAATAACTCTAGGAAAAAAGTTCTGTGATTTTCCACAGAGCTAAGAAGTGGCAAAGCTGAGAGCTTTTTCTGACAGTGAAATGCTAGCAATTGTATTCCCAAGAAGTTACACATTTGCAGCCTAGGAAACAAAGTTGGTAATTTGTTTGCTTAGTCAATTTTATTTAAATTTCAGTACAGTACCAGGGGTGGGGTAGGATGGAATTTATTATGTTTGGGTTTAGATGCACAAGAGGATTAAAAATGACGTTATTTTTGAGAACCAGGCACTGTGTTAGGGGACAGAGACAGATGAAGATAATCATGTATTTTCTCATTAAAAAATCCTCTTTGGTTTTTTTCGTGATCAAAGTAATATAATTACAAAAGGAAAAAATCTTAAGGAGACTGTGACTATGTGAGGATTATTTGGATAAGATGTGGTTTCAAGAGTACAAAATTTCAAGCTAAATTACAAGATTTAAGCTAATATATGATATTTTAAGTAAAGTTTTAACTATTTAAATTTGAATGTCTAAAAACTTAATGCCATCACAGTATTGTACCTCAATCTCATTAGCTATTTTTAAATAAAACGATTATTGTCCTTTAAAATTGTTTATAATTTTCTTCAACTAAATAAGAGGCATTTTGATTTAAATGCCTTGGTACATACTCAAATATTTATATGACATTCATATTATATTAAAAAATTGAAAAAATAAAAGTATACAATAAAAAACAGATAGCTAAAGAAGACTCACAGAAAGTAATGAACTTCTGTTTCATGAACTTTTCCATTCTTGGAAAGAATTGCTGTGATTTTTTTGCTGAGATGTAGTATACAAACCTTCTGTTATTGTAAATACAACATTGTAAGTTACCTCAGTAAATGACCCTCAGGACGACTATCAATTCACAATTTTATTATATTTGGGATAGTTAAGTCTGTGACAGCAAAATTATTTCTAGCAATAAACAAATTAAACTTGTATTTTTAAACTGTCACAAAGTTGGAAAATACCTAAATAGAAGCACTTTTTATACCAGTTACTGGATTTCTTTACTTTTGAAAATAATGAAACATATTGCAGAAAATCTAGAAAATGCAGCAAAATGTTAAAATAAAATTATTAAACATCTATAATACCCTGACCTACAGATACACTTTTTAGTATTTTGGTGAAATAAAACACTGCAAAATGGACCATATATATTTTAAACTTGTTTATACACAACATTTTCTCATGAGCATTTCCTCAGTTAGTCGATTTACTTTAACATTTTATCTTCTTAAGTTGTAAATTTAAATTTCTCAATGTTTGTAATGTAAAAATATACATTAAATAAACCTCAGGTCATTTCCATTACTCTGTTCTGTGTCTATATATATTTTATTAATTTATGTTATATGAATTAAATTCACTATCTTGATATTAATCCTCCAAATGACAAAAACTTATTACAATCATTACATGACATTCCATGTGCATAATTATTCAAATACGTATGATTTTTAATTTTTATTTGGGAGGTAAATCCTGAAAATGACTTTGTAACACCACATATCCAGTAGAAATTTTATAGATAATGCTACATATATATATATATGCACAATTATATCACTTAGATATAATTATTTTATAATCCTACTTCCTTGTTCATCCTCTTTGTTAGGAGTTACATGTATTAATATGTGCAATAATTTATATGTAAGTTTTAACTGACTTAGGAGACAACAATATTATCCCCTACAACCTTTAATATTCCCCAACCCAGCCAAACAAGTGATTATTCTCGCAAATGAACAAAATATCATGTTCTAAAGTCAACACAGCAAAATAAATAACCTGAAAATGTTCCCATAGTCAATACCTTAAAATCAAAGTTATAATATAACAAACGACCTTTTCTCAATGCACAACTGAACTCTCTGGAAAATAAGGGAAGCTACCTGACCCTCAAATCAAGAGGAGACTAACAAAATAGAGCGAGAAGCATGCAGCTGGATTCTCTGCGAAGTTACAGTTGTAGTTGAGATTTTTGGCATAAAGTCAGGTCCTTTGACCCTGGGTTGGGGACCGGGGGACGGATCGGAGGAGGTAAATAGAGAGAAGAATCTCCTGAAAATGAAGGCCACTTGTGCTTTCTGACAGCCCCAGGTGAGAGAGGAATACCAAAACTGACTCCTTTTAACCGAAGTAAAACTTTATCTGCTTAAGTGAGAACATTCTCGAACAGATTTTGGTGCATTCCCATACATAACCTTCCCAGGTATAAAGCTACGGAAACAACAACAAACCCTTCAACTCCAAGGTAATAAATACACGAAGAAACAAGGCAGGTAGTCTGTAGAAGTAATAACAAAATTCGCTATCAGAGGACTTCAGTTAATGGAATCCTAATAGACATTTTTAAATAAAAATATAAAAGGGGTAATATGAAAAAAATCAGGTAACTTTGAAAGAAAAAAATGCAATTTTGGAAATATAATATCCAGTAAGTTATTATGAAAGGATACTAAAAACAGTTGAAGAAGGAATTAATGTACTCAAAGGTGAATCTGAAGACACCACAAAGAAAGCAGTAAAGGGAAATAAAGATATGGGAAATGCGGCCTGGACAGGGTGACTCAAGCCTGTAATCCCAGCACTTTGGGAGGCCGAGACGGGCAGATCACAAGGTCAGGAGTTTGAGGCCAGCCCGGCCAACATGGTGAAACCCCGTCTCTACTAAAAACATATAAAATTAGCCGGCGCATGGCTGCGTGCGCCTGTAGTCCCAGCTACTCGGGAGGCTGAGGCAGGAGAATCACTTCAGCCCGGGAGGCGGAAGTAGCAGTGAGCCGAGATCGCGCCATTGTACTCCAGCCTGGGCGACAGAGCGAGACGGAAGGAGGGAGGACGGGAAAGGAGGAAGGGAGGGAAGGAAGGGAGGAAGGAAAGAAGGGAAATGCCGACATCTGTCAAAACAGCATGAGAGAAAGTGGAATAACATCATACCCATATCTAATTGGAATTCTGAAAGGAAAGGAAGAGAATAGCAGAGAGGCAATGTATTATTAGTCCAGTCTCACACTACTATAAAGAAATACCCAACACTCGGTCATTTATTTAAAAAAAAAAAAAAAGAAGTTTAACTGACTCACAGTTCCGCATGGCTGGGGAGGCCTCAGGAACTTAAAATAACAGTGGAAAGCACCTCTTAACAGTATGGCAGACGAAAAAGTGCGCATGGAAGGGAGAAGCCCCTTATAAAACCGTCAGATCTCGTGAGAACTCACTCACTATTACAACAACAGCATAGGGAAAACCGCCCCCATGATTCAATTATCTCCACCTGATCTTACTCTTGCCATGTGGGAATTATTACAATTCAACGTGAAATTTGGGCGGGAATGCAGACTCAAACCATATCAGATAATATTTGAAGAGGTTAATTTTCCATGACATAAATTTTCCAAGACATAAATCTTCATATTCAAGAAGCACAGTATTTCCTTAACATGATAAAAAAAAAACAACAAAAAAAAACCCTCGCCTGGATGCATGCATTAAACTACAGAACTTCAAAAACAAGAGAATCTATTTGAAACCAGCTTAGAGAAAAGACATTAGCAACATAGAAATGACAGTGATGCTAACAAGTAGACTAGTCAATGGCTTAAAAAAAGAACCCAAAAGACATTTGAGAAATGCCTTCTGGTGTTGAGAGGAAACACCTGGTTTCCTCTGGCATTAGGAAAAAATACAGGTGTTTTGATGAGAAGACTGAAAGTTATTAGCGCTAATATTTCCTTGAAAATACTTTCTTCAAGAATAAGGACATTGAACCCTGAAGGAAAGGAGAATGAAACATATAAACCATGGTTAAAACTAAACAACCACTGACTGTATAAAACAATTTAAAAAGGGACTATATTTAGTCGTTTTACACAAGTTAGAACTTTAATAATAGAACCAGAAAAATAAGAATAAGAGAGGAAAAATAAACAGATTTAAAGCCACCTAAGATCTTAGGAAGGGGGTTAGAGATACTGAGTAGTTAAATGGGGATATTATGAATTTAAGAATTTAAAAATAAAGGGGAATATAAGACAAAACAGCAAAATATTTTGAAATTGTTATTTAATAAAAATAGAGAAAACATCATCAAATAATTTGGAATAAAATGGGCATAATTACTAATTGTTGATACATTAGTTTTTAAAAATTACATTGCAATAACATTAATAACTAAGTTTTATACGGCCCTTATGATGTGCCAAGCATTTTTCTAAGTATGGCACATGTATTACTTCATTTACTAGTTAATCATTAAAGACAGTACGTATTGTATTAAACCATTAATTTAGAAAAATATTTATTTCACTCTTTTCTAGAAAGATACAAGTTAGGAAAACAGACTCAAGAAATAAAAAAAAAAAAACCTGAATAAATCCAGATATATTAAATACATTTAGTTTTGAGAGATTGAGAGTGGAAGAAGATAACCTTCTTGCAGGATGGTTAAAAACTATAATTGGAGAAAAATAAGGTACTTCTGTTTCATACCCTTAATAAATTCCTGTTTAATAAATTAGGGTCTGCAGGTGTATACAGTCAAGCATAGCTGGAAATTATAAATCCAGATACAGAATAATGACTAATTATTTAAAGGGAGGGAATAAGGACTGCCTTAGGCCTGAAGGATGTGTTCTGCATGGCCCGTGAGCATGATTTCCCTTAGAGTTCAGAGTATGTGAGCACTGCACACACAATCTGAAAAATCACACACAAAGGCCCCAGGGAGCAAAACTGTCATGTTTTATTACAAAAATATGCATAATTTGAAATAAAAGGAGATGAATTTTAACTTGAGCACATCGGTGTTGAATATAAAATTCTCTATTCTCTTTTACATGCTTGATATACTACATGAATTTTAAATATAAAACGATATACAGATGCAGTGTCTTTGACAGAAACAAGTACCCACTACCAATGTTAGAAGTGCGACTTTTCATTTTTAAAGATGTAAAACTCTTAATCAAGAACTTTTGAAATGTAAATAACACTGAAATGCCCTATTAATGAAGCAAATAAATGAGAAAGAGTTCATTCTTCAGCCTTTATTTAAGCTATTAATTTTATTATTCCATTATAAACAGTAGTCCTCAGTTTCCCTGTAGTTAAATTCAAAGGATCGACTATTTGATCTCTTACATACTATTTAAAATAAACTTTGTATAGACTTATGATTTGCAGTTCAAAACTTACGACTTCACTTGAGCTATACAAATATAGGATTCATTTCTTAAACAAGAGTCTTAAATTATATTAGCGTTATATGTTACTAAGCAAATTATTCAGGTATATCAATTCCTTTTGTAAACATCTTACCAATAAAACAAATAGAAATTGATAATTCATTTTGGGAATATATTTGAATCAATATTCTTGTCATATTCTGAGAACTCAGCATGACATTTTCAACTACAAATCTTATAGTTCTAACTGATATATTTTTTATTAGGTCATTCCAATTAACCTCAAATGCCATTAAGTTTCTTTGTAAAGAGGAATAAAAGTTATTTTATTTTAAAGTGAACCGAAAACTGATGGAAAAAGTTGTTCTTTTATCAAACTATAATCTATTGTTTCAGTTACAGAGAAATTATACATAGAAAAGAGTATAAAGGGCTCCATAAATTATTATGACAAAAAGAAATGCCAAAACAATAGCTTTGAAAGTGTTTTTTCTATGCCCTGGCAAGGAGTAAGTTGATAAAACTAATAAAAATTGAAAGTGAGACAGAAAAAAGTGTCGAATAGTGTAGGAATTCTGAATTTCCTCTGTTTTATATCTAAAGTATCAAAAATGCATCATTTACAACTAATAACTCAAGTAGTATAACAAAATATTAAGAAATATAATGAATAAAATTAGGTAAAGTTTAGCTTAAAAGGGAAGTTCTAAAAACATTACAATTCTTCCTAATTATCAAAAGAAATAAATCAAAAAGACACAAAGGAAATAATATAAATCATATAACTATTACAGAGTGAAAACAACACAAACAGAGATGGCAAAAGAAAGACTAAATTGGATAATTGTTGTAAATTGGTTAAATTTGCCCACTAAAGGATAAATATAATTAAATTGAATGTCAAAGCAAAACCCAATACTTTGGTGTCAACAAAATAAAGTACTCGCAAAGGCAGGAATAGGAAGGAGGGTATGATACAAACAATAATACCACGAAACAATAACACAAGCAAATAAAATAATAATACAGACAAAATGAAAGCAGGGGTCACATTCTAAAGAAAAAACAAATTGAGTGCCCGCTTGTGAAGTGTGACAGAATTGGCACTTTGTTATGATGATACAATAGTTATTAATATCTATGCTCCAATAACTCAGCATAAATTGTCATAAAGCAAAACAACATGTAAATCAGTTCCTACAAATAAAAAAAGAGAGACAAATCTTCTGAAGATGCACACAACATACAAAAAGGAAATGTAAGTAGATTTTAAATATAAATCTTTAAAAATTTTACATCCCCATACAATCTGACCCAGAAATTTCATTGCCAGAAATGTATCATAATAACACGCTTGTATTTGTTCACAAAGGATATTCATTGCAGCATTGTCATAGTGGCAAACAATTAGAGACACTCTAGTGCAGGACTAGATAAGTAAAATCTGGAATTTTCATATAATGTGACATTATTAAGCTTTAAAACGAGAGTTGAATATACTAACAAATAACAAGCTCCAGAAGGGAGGGAGGGAGTGAGGGAGAGTGAGGGAGGGAGGGAGGTAGGCAGACGGATGGAAGGACGGACGGACAGAGAGAGAGAGAGAGAAAAGATAGATGATAGAGAGATAAAGATAGATGATAAAGAAAGATGATAGAGAAAACATACATGATAGATACATGATAGATAGACAGATGATAGGAGATAGATTGTGGACATAGATGATAAATAATAGATGATATATAATAGCTAGATGATATAGATGATAGATAATAGCCAGCTGGCTAGCTAGCTTTTTAATAAAAACGCAAGATGTGGATGATAAACTCCTGCTCAATATATTTTATTTTCTGGGCACATAGAAGGCTATGATTTTCAGGAAGACCATATTACCCAGCCTTTTTGCTGCAGCAGCAGCATGTAACCAGTTATGGCCAAAGGGTTGTGACCATAAGAGACTTATGCCCCTTAATTGCTTCTGATTGACTTAATTTAAGCACTTAATTGCTCCTGAATGACACCCTCTCCCACTTGTTTGCTCTGCAGGGAAGGAGGGAGCCAAAAAGAAAGTTGGAGACTGGCAACCCAGCTCCCTGAGTGACAGAAGAGAGCAGAGCACTGAGGTGCTCTTCCTCCTGGCTGTCAACCCAGGCTGGTTATAAACTGCAATCAAGAAATAACTGTCTGACATTGACATTCCAGGATTAATTTCTTAGTGCAACTTAGTCTATAGTATCTTACTATGGTACAGAACAGTATATGCAGTGCAATCATTTGCATAACTGAGGAATAAGTCTTTTATATATTTATGACCTGAGAACAGTGTGAATAGAAAGGGAAACAGAAAGCTAGGAAACCGAGGACACAAGGGTCTATATATGAATTCTCTCTGTTTCAACTATTTTTAACCATGTCATATATATGTGTATTATACATGTTTCTGGTGTGTGTGTGTGTGTGTGTGTGACCATATATGTGACTTCTATTTCTCAATAGAAATCAGGTCGCTGATTCATTCTTCAGTGGTTTGAATCATTTTAATATGTTTTCTAGTTATTTGATTTATTAATTCTGTAATTTATAGAACTTTATAGGATTTGAATGGACACTTCTGAGCATGAGAATTAATACTGTGGGTCCCCAAAGGGATACAAACAGATTTTAAGAATTTGACATATGCTCTAATATGTACAAGAGGAGACTAAAAGTAATGACTTGGCGAAGGTAAAACATAAGTCCAATAATTGTTTCTTTAATTTTCTGTAGAACTTGAAAAATTAGAATGATGAAGTCACGCTGAGATTCTAAGAAAATGAAAGATCCCAAATTATGAGAAAGACTCCCATCTGAACTTGAGATGTTACCTATATGATAAATTACTACCTTATCCAAATATATACATAACTAATATAAATATGTCTAAAAACTATTTGCATTGAAAACCACTGGCTCCCTACCACTCACACTACGATAAAAACCAGCATTTTATAAGTTCTGTTTATGCTCACAAATATTTTTCATGCTTCTTTCTTACATATGAAGGGATACTCTATGATCACCTGATATCTCAAGAATACTTTATTACAAAACAAAGGCACAAAATGAAAAAATAGTGAAAACAAACTGGAAGAAATGAAATCAACAGAAGAAGAAAGAGAACATGTAAACATTATCAAATCTGATATACTCATAGAAAAACATTTCCTCTCTAAGCTCATGCAGCCATGAAGTCAAGACAAGGTATAGAAAGCCATAGTTTGTAGTTTGTAACAAAGAATAATTAGAGGACCAAAAGCAGCATTCAGATATTTAAAATAAAATACCAATAAGCACACAAATAATGTAAGTTGGGGGCAATACAACAAAAATTCTCATGAAGTTGAATTCATATAACCATATTTAGTTAAGGGAAGGGAGACAAATTCTGGATCCGAAAATCGAGTGAAAATTAGACAAAGGGTGGGAAAGGAACCCTGTGGTGGTTCCCACCTCCTTTCCCTCTTCTTCAGGCTGTAAATACTCTAGAGTTTATTTCTGCACCAGTTTTAATACTCTAGTGTGTCATCTATGATTTCCTCAGTTCCCAGAATTCAAAATTATTAGCTTTGGATGACAACTTAGAGATAACTACACCCTCACAAGTTTGGAAACTGAATGACACAGGAGTTAAAAATTAAGCAGTTAGGGTAAGAGAACCATCAGTAAGATTTCCCTTTTAATAAAATGCAGCCCCCAAATCATTTCTTTTCTAACAAAGGGCAGCCTGAAAAATCAAGCTGCATAGAAAAGCAAGCTGGAAGCGGCCAGGGGTGAATGCCAACAGCTGTGCCAATACAAAAGGGATACCTGGAAGCCAGGTATGTTCAACATGGAGGCTCCTTCTTCCTTTTTCTTGGCCGCCACATGTGCAGTAAAGAAGCAGGCAACAGGCCAGGTGTGGTATCTCATGGCTGTAATCCCAACACTTTGGGAGGCCAAGGCAGGCGGATCACCTGAGGTCAGGAGTTCAAGACCAGCCTGA
>NW_012114488.1:2504595-2508994 GCF_000951035.1 Colobus angolensis palliatus | reverse complement strand
GTCATATATATGTGTATTATACATGTTTCTGGTGTGTGTGTGTGTGTGTATATATGTACTACACACTCATACACACACACACACACACACACACAGACACACGTTTCTTCCCCAAACAGAAAAAGCAGGAGACAATCTGTTAATCTGTTTACTGGATAAAAAACTTAATATGAATTCTAAAAGAGCAATGTATCTGTGTCTGCGTGTGGTTCACCCAAGTGCTGAATGTGAAGTTACTATAAGGACTACGCTATTGATATCAAACTGGGGGAAGTTTGAGGTTTCACAGGATGTGTCACGGTTTCCAGGTTTGTATCTAATGACAGGAACTTTCATGTGACACTGCAGCCATTACTGAATTTTTTTGATCAATATTATTGTCAAGCCTTTCTCATAGCCAAAGAATCCAAAATATTGGCTCTTGGAAACTATACATGAAAAGTAACTATAGGCTTGTAATATTAAAGTGAAAATGACAGAGAAGATACAGCAAAGAGTAAGTCCATAACTATTGAGCTCAGAGCTACTTATTATTTTACCGATTATACAAGAAATACAAAACATCCTTAACATGACCGAGAGTTGACACCACAGTGAATTGCAGGCAAAAATGAAAAATCAACAAACGGTAATACAAAAAGTAATCAATCCTGGCGAAGAAAATGAGAGTTGAGAATTACGTTGTGCAATCAATGAATATCAGGAAAACCTGACAAATATGAAAAGATAAATGTAGATAAAGCCAGAACAAAGACAGATTTTCTTCATAAAAATACCAGCACCTGAAATGTAATGATACAACTATTTGTGTGTATACACTTCCTCAATGAAATACAAGGTCCAAAAGTGCAGGACTGGAGTTTATAATGTTCCTAGAACAGCATCTGACACATAAAAGCCACTCAATTAAAAATTTTCAGATTAAATAAACAAAAGATTATTATCTTGATGGTTTTCTCCAGTTACTTGGTAAATGAACTAGAAGTTTAAAAGAGACCCACTTGACTATTGAGCAATTAAACTTACTGATTGTACATAAATGCCCGTAAGTGCAAAATATTATAGATTATAATGTTAAAATTATATAAAAATATATTATATATGTATATATATGCATACACATATGTATGAGAGTGTGTGTGTGACCATATATGTGACTTCTATTTCTCAATAGAAATCAGGTCGCTGATTCATTCTTCAGTGGTTTGAATCATTTTAATATGTTTTCTAGTTATTTGATTTATTAATTCTGTAATTTATAGAACTTTATAGGATTTGAATGGACACTTCTGAGCATGAGAATTAATACTGTGGGTCCCCAAAGGGATACAAACAGATTTTAAGAATTTGACATATGCTCTAATATGTACAAGAGGAGACTAAAAGTAATGACTTGGCGAAGGTAAAACATAAGTCCAATAATTGTTTCTTTAATTTTCTGTAGAACTTGAAAAATTAGAATGATGAAGTCACGCTGAGATTCTAAGAAAATGAAAGATCCCAAATTATGAGAAAGACTCCCATCTGAACTTGAGATGTTACCTATATGATAAATTACTACCTTATCCAAATATATACATAACTAATATAAATATGTCTAAAAACTATTTGCATTGAAAACCACTGGCTCCCTACCACTCACACTACGATAAAAACCAGCATTTTATAAGTTCTGTTTATGCTCACAAATATTTTTCATGCTTCTTTCTTACATATGAAGGGATACTCTATGATCACCTGATATCTCAAGAATACTTTATTACAAAACAAAGGCACAAAATGAAAAAATAGTGAAAACAAACTGGAAGAAATGAAATCAACAGAAGAAGAAAGAGAACATGTAAACATTATCAAATCTGATATACTCATAGAAAAACATTTCCTCTCTAAGCTCATGCAGCCATGAAGTCAAGACAAGGTATAGAAAGCCATAGTTTGTAGTTTGTAACAAAGAATAATTAGAGGACCAAAAGCAGCATTCAGATATTTAAAATAAAATACCAATAAGCACACAAATAATGTAAGTTGGGGGCAATACAACAAAAATTCTCATGAAGTTGAATTCATATAACCATATTTAGTTAAGGGAAGGGAGACAAATTCTGGATCCGAAAATCGAGTGAAAATTAGACAAAGGGTGGGAAAGGAACCCTGTGGTGGTTCCCACCTCCTTTCCCTCTTCTTCAGGCTGTAAATACTCTAGAGTTTATTTCTGCACCAGTTTTAATACTCTAGTGTGTCATCTATGATTTCCTCAGTTCCCAGAATTCAAAATTATTAGCTTTGGATGACAACTTAGAGATAACTACACCCTCACAAGTTTGGAAACTGAATGACACAGGAGTTAAAAATTAAGCAGTTAGGGTAAGAGAACCATCAGTAAGATTTCCCTTTTAATAAAATGCAGCCCCCAAATCATTTCTTTTCTAACAAAGGGCAGCCTGAAAAATCAAGCTGCATAGAAAAGCAAGCTGGAAGCGGCCAGGGGTGAATGCCAACAGCTGTGCCAATACAAAAGGGATACCTGGAAGCCAGGTATGTTCAACATGGAGGCTCCTTCTTCCTTTTTCTTGGCCGCCACATGTGCAGTAAAGAAGCAGGCAACAGGCCAGGTGTGGTATCTCATGGCTGTAATCCCAACACTTTGGGAGGCCAAGGCAGGCGGATCACCTGAGGTCAGGAGTTCAAGACCAGCCTGAACAACATGGAGAAAACCCGTGTCTACTGAAAATACAAAATTAGTCGGGCATAGTGGCGCATGCCTGTAGTCCCAGCTACTCAGGAGGCTGAGGCAGAAGATTCGCTTGAACCCAGGAGGTCGAGGTTGCAGTGATCAGAAATTGGGCCATTGCACTCCAGCCTGGGTAACAAGAGTGCAACTCCATCTCAAAAACAAACAAACAAACAAAAAAGAAGCAGGCGTAACATGGCCACCGGCCAGGGAAAGAACTCATCAGCATAATAAAAGGTAAGGTTAGGGTGGCCAGCTTCTTCCTGCATTATGTAAATGACACAACTGGTCCAACCAATCTTTTGACCCTATGTTAATCAGACACCTCCTCCTCAAGCTTGTCTATAAAACCCTGTGTATTTAACCAGGGACCAGAAGACCCACTCGGGAGCCTTTCTCTCTCTGCAGAAGAGAGCTTTTCTCTTTCTCTCACCTATTAAACCTCCATTCTTAACCTCACTCCTTTTGTGTGTCCACATCCTTGATTTTCTTGGTGTCATGCAACAAACCTCAGGTATTACCCCAGACGAACAATGCTGCTTCATGAAGAGTGCCCCAAACAGCATGAGGGTCAAAACTCCAAATGGTCCCCACTTCAAATGTGTCAGCTAGGTTTGGTGAAGTGAAAGAAGGGGCAGTCAGTTTGGTCAAGTGTTTGCTGACTCATTCTGGTGGCTAAATATTTACAGTGTCAGCTGCAGAAGCTGCCAAAGTATATTTGCATTAGGAGCTGAAGTATTTAGGAGAAACTGCTAAGATAGAGAGTGCGATTTTAGTCAAATTAATTAACTTATGTCATTCCAAGTTTCCTGAAGCAAAAATGCATTTAAATATTACCATTACAACATTTTAATAAGGCTTAGCATTTTAATGAGGTAACATATGTGAGAACTTCTAGAATAAAGTTTGAAACAAAATAAAAGCCTGCAATCACAATGTCTCCTCTCTTTTCTAGTTTTCCTGATCCTAGTATATGCTAACTTATCAAAGTCCTTCAAGGACGTACACAGAACAAAACTAGATGCAATCTTCCAACTGAAATCACATCCTTGGTCCAAAATAGATAGAATATTTATTATATGTAATTATACATATAATGTGTAATACATTCTAAGATTTTCAACGGCTCCTGTATTATTTGTTTGTAATGATCATGTAACTGTTAAGTCTTTTCCAACTAGACTGAATGAAGACTAGGTATTTCTCTCCAGCTGTATTTGTCTCACTTAAAAGAGTCACAACATGGCTGTCATTAAGGCATTCAAATATTTTCAGATTAAAAAGTGATTAGAAGTACAAAGAACTGACTACTAGAAATAAAGAGACGTAGATGGGCTTTATATAACACAAATAAAATTAACTTGTTGGATACGTTTGTAAAAACTGAATGATAGTTTAAAACTCTAAATTTTTGGTTGACTTCCCTTCTCTTGATGTCTATTAGACTCTCTGACGACTTAATAAAATTTATATGTGCAGAGATAGAGTAGCAAGGCAAAACAGTAAAAATGGGACGACATATCATTATAACAACCCTGTCATATAGTTAACATCAAGAAAAGTATCTGATTTTACATTCAGTATACTTCCTGGCACATGATTGACATGTCATGAATATAGAAAATAATGG
The DNA here is from genome assembly GCF_000951035.1 of Colobus angolensis palliatus. NCBI lineage: Eukaryota > Metazoa > Chordata > Mammalia > Primates > Cercopithecidae > Colobus > Colobus angolensis. The sequence continues at coordinate 2,504,633 of NW_012114488.1, read as the reverse complement.
TTTGTTTGGTATTTTTTTTTTTTTTTTTTTTTTTTTTT
>NW_012114488.1:2485696-2504465 GCF_000951035.1 Colobus angolensis palliatus | reverse complement strand
ATCTCCTGACCTCGTGATCCGCCCGTCTCGGCCTCCCAAAGTGCTGGGATTACAGGCTTGAGCCACCGCGCCCGGCCGCATGTTTTTTTTTTATTACCCTTTCACAACTTCTGTAAGATGCACTATACCCATGCATCCACCAAACACTACCTGATCAATAACAGTACGTTTCTTCGTTTTCATTTTCTAGTAGCCTTTCAATTAGGAGTTACTTCTCTAAAGAAAAATAATTAGTTGGTCATTTATACCATCTATCTTCTCCATGAAAATGTTTCAGGGTATGTAATGGAATTGTAATTATACATCAGTCATCTTTAATTATTTATAATTTTTAACTTTAAAAGCTTGCCATTTTAAAAGTGATGTCATACAAGATTTATGTTATATTTAAGACCTCATTAGAAAAGTCCTTTCTCTGTTTCATAAAACTCAGAGAATCAACATCTCTATTATTTTCTGATTTTATGCTTACAGCACATCTAGGGACTAAGCTACTCCTTGAAAAAAAAACGGCAATACTCGGGTAGCTGAAGAAAATAAAAATACATATACAAGAGAATAAAGAGATGACAAGGCTAAGCTGAAGAAAATAAAAATACATATTTAAGAGAATAAAGAGATGACAAGGCTAATTTACTTCCCAAGAACAAAGAATGTGACAGTTATACTGAACAAATTAAAAACATTTAAAATTTCACTATGATCTTTCCATTCATCTATATTAAAGGATACATTTATTTATATAAATTAATCATGTAAGTTTGAAGTCTTCAAGAACTCAGATGCAAAGAGAATCAGGAATTTGGCAAATTAACATCTTCCTATAGAAATCATAGAGAAAATCTTAAAGTAATTTTTCTAAATTACTTTAAAAATATTATGTGGTGTCTATGATTCTCTTCCTATTTTATTTTTTGAAATATTTTTATTAATGTAGTAAAAATTAAAGATAAAAAAGAGAAACGTAGGGCTATTTTATTTGTTAACGATAGAAAGAGATAGTTCAGAAATAAAAGAAAAGGGGAAAATGTTACCAGAGTCTTGGGAAAGACGAAGGAATGGATAAAATATCACTTTTTGATAACACTAGGACAGGACAGAAATGGTTGGTGGAGCCAGGCCTGGGTCTTCTGCCTTGTGTTTCTGTGCTCGGATGTGCGGTTACCTCAAAGGAGCTTCAGTTACATCAACCTGTTTATTGGTGAGAGTCTTAAAGAAACCATGCAAGCCACGAAGTACGCAAATTACCTTTCTTAGCTATAAGGAAGAGAAATGCTTATAAAACTTACCTAAGTGTTTTCCCATTTACAGTATTAACATTTCTTCTCATCTCTCAAGTACAAGAGAAGATGAATGTTAACCCAATGGGAACTCACAAGACCTACCAAATCTCTCTCTTACTCCCCCACCCCTCCCCATAAAACTGCTAAGTCTTGGTGTTTCCTAAGATCCAATCCTACAAATCGTGTAGGATTTTAAATGGGTACTCAGTAGAGGTTTTTCACCTCTCCTCATTGAAAAGATTTAAACTAAATTTAATTATCTGTGCCCTGCCTAGAATATTCATTCACTAGATCTTTGTATTATGTCTGGCTTCTCAAACTTGAGAACCAGTAGCAAATAGTAACTTTGTTTTCCCTGATTATTATATCAGACATAACACGCACCAGTCAACCTCCACCCCAGGACATTGCTTTATGTTTCTTGATGCACTTAAGACTTTCTTAAATTTTATTTCTTTATCATTTATTTGACCCCATGTTAATGTGTTTTCCTACTGGAACAGTGGACTAAGACCAGGAACCTTGTCTATAATGTTTACTGTATGCCTGGATTCCTAGGAACAGTGCTTGAAAAATACTATACACTGAGACACTATTTTGCAATGGTATCGGATGAAGAGAGGAGATGAGAAGTAAAGTCGTTTCACTTTTCAGAAGAAGTTAGGTGTTATAATCCTGAGAGCTGTAAAGTCCAACTGTGTTTAGATCCTGAGTCAGTATCTACCCTCTGGGTAGCCTTCAGTTTTCTAAAATCCAAATAGGAGGAAAAGAAATGTCACTGTGGTATAGGATTACCGTGAACTCAAGTAAAGCAGATGTCATTGCGCATGGCACAAAACACCTCAACAAAGGTTTTACTATTAACCACACAGTCACTGCGCACGGCACAAAACACCTCAACAAAGGTTTTACTATTAACCACACAGTCATTGCGCATGGCACAAAACACCTCAACAAAGGTTTTACTATTGACCACACACAAAAAAATAATTCTATCGACAAGTTAATATATGACGTATGTTCTAGATTGTCAGTAAAATCAAAAGCAAAATAATTGAGATGATTATTATTTCATTCACTAAAGACATTAGAAATGACACATTGTAAATTAATTATATAAAAGGCAAAGCCTATGTAAAAAGAAAAAATGAATCTGTATTGCCCTTGCATTTCAGAAAACAAAAGAATAAAGGAAAATAAAGCTGGGAATCCAGCCAATCATCTGAATACAGCATTTATCATTTACTTGTGAAATTACACTGTAAAGGCTCAGTAAAGAAAGCAAGATTATGCATATTCATACGATGTTTCAGTGGAGATGATAAATGAAACACAGCCATAAAATCATTCATTGAATATGACATGATTACATTTCTTTCCATGCTCACCCAACAACCAAGATCACAATGTAAAATTTCTACATATATTCGGGAGAATAAAATGTCTAAATTTCTGAATGAAGGCAAAATCAGCATATACATTTTATACATTGTCAAATATTATATGATTACAATGTGCTTTCCTGTTTCTTTAAGAAAAACAGAACAAAACACAAATTCCTTACAAGAAGGTAAGCGGTTATCCTGATTCACTAAAGGTTTCAAGAACTTGGCTTTGACATAGTTTAATAATAAAAAAAAGTATCTCTTCTCATATTTTTAGTGAGTTTAAAGTTTAGAGAGTTTTGTCTTAGTCTTTAAGAGTATTTTATTTATCTTTTTAAGCGGCTCTTAGACAGTAGAATAGCATTATATTAATAAATCATCAAACTTCTTTTGTTCAAAAAAAATGTTAGTGCACTATATCAAAGCCATGGGGCTTTGATGATACATTATAGTAACAACTCATCAAAAGACAGCAGTTTGATTATGCTGTACATTAAATACATCACCACAACTCATCTTTCTGATAGCAAAATAAAACAGCACCTAGCACAAACTCCTTTTTGGTTAGATGACTTTTCTTTAACACTAGAAATTCATGTTCATATGTACACACATAGATACACACACACACACATACACACATCTGTTCCTAACTGGGGATATGCATAGTACTGAAAAAGAATTCAACTTCACAGGAAAACAAATTCAGGTGGATGGATTTGACAAGAATAAGTAGACCAAGAGAGAAATGAAAGGTCATTTAAATATATGATTGTATATGGTTTTACAGATAATAAATATAATTTATGACAACTGTAGAAAGATGCAAAAGTATAGACAATCACAAAGAAGAAATTTAAGTCACCCATATCACCACTAGACATAAACGACAAAACATTATGATGTATTACTCAAGTCTTTTCCTCTCCCAAAGTATTTTCTATGAATTATTCTAGAATATATATAATGCGTATATTCTAGAATAAATATTCTAGAATATATAGATGTGTATATATGTGTATGTATGATATATATATGCATGTGTATATATATGATAGATACAGATATTTTAGACAGAGTCTTGCTCTGTCACCCAGGCTGGAGTGCAGTGGCATGATCTCACCTCACTGCAACCTCAGCCTCCTGAGTTCTAGTGATTCTCCTGCTTCAGCTGTCTGAGTAGCTGGGATTACAGGAGTGCGCCTTCATGCTCAACGAATTTTTGTATTTTTGGTAGAGACAGAGTTTCGCCATGTTGGCCAGGCTGGTCTCAAGCTCCTGGCCTGGAAAGATCAGCCTGCTCAGTCTCCCAAAGTGCTAGGATTACACTCCCAGCTGATAGTTATATTTGAGCTTCATTCTCTTATATACTTGTATAATGTTTTAGAATTTGATTTTCAACAAATTTTTTTAACTTTTCTATATGAATTATATTATTCTGTTATTGTTGAATTTCTGTAATGGGTTATAGACATTTCATTCTCTGTTTTTATTCTACTATAAGTTATATTCAACTTTTTTATTATTATTATACTTAAGTTCTGGGATACATGTGCAGAATGTGCAGTTTTGTTACATCAGTATACACGTGCCGTGGGGGTTTGCTGCACCCATCAACACGTCATCTACATTAGGTATTTCTCCTAATGCTATCCCTCCTCTAGTGCTCCACCCTGCAACAGGCCCCGGTGTATGATGTTTTCTTCTCTGTGTCCAGGTGTTCTCATTTTTCAACTTCCACTTATAAATGAGAATATGCGCTGTTCAGTTTTCTGTTTCTGTGTTAGTTTGCTGAGAATGATGGTTTCCAGCTTCATCCATGTCCTAGCAAAGGATGTGAACTCATCCTTTTTTATGGCTGCATAGTATTCCGTGATGTATATGTGCCACATTTTTCTTTATCCAGTCTATCACTGATGAAGAAAACATACCTCTTTATTTCTCCAATCATTCATTTTAATATCTGAATGACTCTTATTGGCCCTCAACCTTATGTAAAATAGTTATTAGCTATTACTTGTTGATTGTTTATCATGGACCAGACATGCTGCTAACTATTTTATGAGTAGGTCACTTGATTTTCCCTAGAAATTTATTAAATATATATCACTTTTGTTTCTATTTATCATCAGAGAAAGTAACTTGCGAAAATATTAAACAAGGAAACTGAGATTCCAATTTAATTCATCAGACTCCTCACTACAAGTTCTTAACCACTGTATCCTAATGCTATAAATCATACTTCTTGCCAGGCATGGTAGACCTGCCTGTAATCCCAGCTCCTCCAGAGGTTGAGATTTGAGGATCGCTCGAGCCCAGGAGCTCAAGGCCAGCCTGAGCACCACAGTGAGATCCAACTCTTTTTAAAAAGATATATTTCTTCCCCTCTACAATTTAATTTGTTCACCTTAAAAATATGTCATGCACATGGACTAAGTTCAAACATCGCCCCCCTCTCCACCTCCACTGAACACTCAATGAGGCACACTGTGAATTTCTCTGAGTTCTCAAACATACTCGATCATTCCTTTTTCACGCTTCCACATCACTTGCTACCTAGGTCTGTGAGTATTTGGTACGATGTTTTATAACTAGTGGCTGTCCTGCCTGCTGTCTAATGATACGTTTAGTCCTGTGTACTCCTCTGCATTCTAAGTCCCTGCCATGATAATATATCATAATAGTTTATGGGTGAGTCTTATGAAATGAACAAATAAATGGTTGAATATATTGTATAAGGAACACTGCAACTACACATCCAAGAAAGGTCTTGAATATGCCTGCGTTATAAAATAAATATATTTTGTAAGTATTTAATGCATTTAATTACAGGACATTCAGATTCAACTCAATTTATATCTCTAATTATTTGTTGTAGATAGCATAGAAATGTCATTATTTCTATCCTTGGGGAGATTCCTTTTGTTGCTGAGGCTGTTGAAAATGTGTTAGAATGTAGAGAAGTAAAGTGGAACAGAGTATCAAAACATTCAGATCGCTGAGCTATCAGGGTCTCAGCGGACAGGGTCCTAGTCCTAGTAAAGGCTATAAATATCAGTAGGAGTAAGGAAGAAGAATCAAGCACCTAATTCCAAAACCAAAAAAGTCTTGATTTTCATTTCACACACCATTAACTGGAGACAGTGGGTCTCCTAAAGGTATAAAAATTAAAGTCCCTTGGCACAGGTGGAGGTATTGTAGGGCTCTGGAAGGGGAACAGCAGCTTTCTGTCTTCAATGAAGTCTTGCTAGGGAAGACCATTTCCAGTTAACACTACAAGCTTTGCTGTATTGACCAGAATGCTTATAATATGTAGATGTATATAACCAGTATATATGGTGTTCATAATTATAATGTCTATAATTTAGAGAACATATTACCCCAAATCGTTTTCATTGAAATTACTATATATTAAGGTAAAAGGTCTTATTCAAGAAATTAACTTGTATAAAAATGTAAACAAAGAACAGTTAAAGAATTGCTCATTATTCACCTCAACTTCAGATAATATCCCATTCAGAAAGCACTCCAACTTTGATGCACACTATAGTCATGGGTAATAAACTAAATTGGCTGTGTTTAAGTTCGCCACATAAATGATAAGCTACTAAGAACAAGAATTCTATTATCTAATAATAAAAATTTTACTTTGTTGAAATTATTATCCCATAGTCATGAGATCAGTGGGATCTCAAATTTTCAAACAGCTTACAATGAGAAAAAAAGAATGCAATTAACATACAGTCAATAAATAAACTGTCATATTTTTCCTGCCACAACAAATAATATTTTATATCCACCTTATTCATATATATATAAAACGAATAATAGCCTGATTGACAAATAAAAAGTACTGCTATTTAAAATGTTTTCTAATTAATTAGTAATTGTGCAATTAAGAAAGTAGTCAGTAGTAAACTATGAATAGAATAATTTCATATGCAATTGAAGATTACAAATATTCTTACATATGTAAAGTTTCCACATTTTTGTTGATCATCACTGCCTTTTCCTTATGAGATACAGTTTTATAAAATCTTGATTAGTGTGACATAGGAATCCAAATGCTCTTTCTTTAAATTAAATTATGTCATATAAAGCACTTTTTAGTAAACCTTTTATAGTTTATTATAGTCTTCTGACATAAACCATGCATATTTTTGCATGGTCTATTTTGAATACAAATTTTAACAAATAATTATGTTTGTTATTTAAAAGTCAAAAAATATAATGAATGAAAAGCACTACCCCTTGCAGTCTTAGCACAGAGCAATAAATACCAGTAACTTTTTTTTTTTACTGAATTGTTAAATTTAAAATATAATTAAATCAAGATTTTTTCACAATAATGTCAGGAACATTTCAAAATGAGCATGCTTTTTTTTTTTTATTGTACTTTAAGTTCTAGGGTACATGTGCACAATGTGCAGGTTTGTTACATATGTATACATGTGCCATGTTGGTGTGCTGCACCCATTAACTCATCATTTACATTAGGTATCTCTCCCAACGCTATCCCTCATCTTCCCCCTCCCCATTATAGGTTCTGGTGTGTCATGTTCCCCTTCCCATGTCCAAGTGATCTCATTGTTCATTCCCACCTATGAGTGAGAACATGCAGTGTTTGGTTTTCTGTTCTTGTGATAGTTTGCTGAGAATGATGGTTTCCAGCTTCATCCATGTCCCTACAAAGGACACAAACTTGTCCTTTTTTATGGCTGCATAGTATTCCACGATATATATGTGCCACATATTCCTAATCCAGTCTGTCACTGATGGACATTAGGGTTGATTGCAAGTCTTTGCTATTGTGAATAGTGTCTCAATAAACATACGTGTGCATGTGTCTTTATAGCAGCATGATTTATAATCCTTTGGGTATATACCCAGTAATGGGATGGCTGGGTCAAATGGTATTTCTAGTTCTAGGTCCTTGAGGAATTGCCACACTGTTTTCCACAATGGTTGAACAAGTTTACAGTCCCACCAACAGTGTAAAAGTGTTCCTATTTCCCCACATTCTCTCCAGAACCTATTGTTTCCTGACTTTTTAATGATTGCCATTCTAACTGGTGTGAGATGTTATCTCATTGTGGTTTTGATTTGCATTTCTCTGATGGCGAGTGATGATGAGCATTTTTTCATGTGTCTGTTGATGAGCACGCATTTTTAAAGTGTAATTGACATTCCCAAAATTCTCACTTTGATTTACTGTTTGATTTTAGATTGTCGTTTGTAACTTTAGTTCTTAAAATTTTTAAATATCATATTCAATTTCATTTTTTCTTATTATATGTTCAGTTCTGTGATACATGTGCAGAATGTGCAGCTTTGTTCATATTTAATCTCTTAATTATTAAAGCAATAAATATTTATTTGGAAAAATAAAGAAAACCTTAAGAAGCAAATTAAAATTTGATTGCTATTTGATATTCAAAACTTTGTCTAAAAAATAATTCTAAGCTTTTAATAGCAACATCTCCATTTCTGTATTCTAAAGGACAAAGAGAATAATGCAGTAAAAATTACTGCATGAAAATTGAGATACTAAAAGTAACAAATGCAAATCTATAGATATAACACATGTAAAGGTAAATATTTGAATGGGAAATACAATATTTAAATCTGTCTGTATAGTGTTTTCTCTATTGAGTCACTATGGTTTGCTCTAATGCTTGTCTGAATATATTCAATCAGCCTTTTGCTAAACGTCCAAGGGGGAAGAATTGATCTTTTATAGGCATTGCCTCATGGTATATAATTTTGACTTCCCTAATCTACCTGGGCGTATTTATATATTTTGACATCCCTTATCTACCTGGGTATATTTCCACAAAACAGAAAAATGCCAAGTGATAACTTGGAATATCAACTTATTTCTAAACATACCAATAATCAAATGAACAGCGTTTGTTCATTAAATACTCATGAACATGTGCGTACATTATGCATACATACATGTATGTATACATACATTATACAATCCTTACAACCTCCCTCAGTAAATAGTTGAGAGACTTAATTCTTTGTAAAAAACTTTGTTTTTGTTTTTTTTTTCTTTTTACAAGCTGAAAGTTTGCATACTTTAATTTTGCCATTGGTCTTTATTTATTTTCCAAAAGCATTTATCTTCTCTACATTAAGACAAGGGTTAGTTATAGGTAAAATCACAAGGAAGTAAATCTTATCTTGAATCTTTTTCAACCACATCTTTGATTTACTTTTTTCCCTCCTACTCAAAAAGTCTCCAAAGCCTTCTCCTCACAGCCCAGGCATCAATGTGAAATACGGGGACCAGTACCCATTGTTGAGGCTCTGCTGGTTCTGAAGAACTATGCCAGGTGTCTCAGCACATCTCAGTGAGCCTCCAAACAACTTTTTTTTAAGCTTCAATTTACAAACTAAAAAATAAATAAATAAATAAAGCTCAAAGCATCTTAACTGCCAAAGTCACACAGATAATTAGTAAATACTGAAACTTTTATTTGAACCCTGGTCTCTGAGACTCCAGATCTGTGCTTACAATAATCACTCTATCGCAGTGATTTTTAATTATTTTCAAGGTGTTAATGTTTTATTATGAAATATTTAAGACAGACAAGAAGCTTAAATATAATAAGGCATATATCACTGCTTTTATCTATCACCTTAAAAAATAAATCATCACCTTCTTCCTGCAAAGGGATCCACTATTTTGAATCTGTTGCTTCCTATTCCAGTGCAACTATAGACCTCTGTTTGGTTCCCAAATAATGAGATTTGTTTTCCATGCTTTAAATTTTATGCAGTATATATGTACACTGTATAGTATGTATTTGTCTACAACTTTTTCCCCCCAAACATGCTGATTATGGTAACTCTAGCTCATTCATTTCCACAGTTGCTCAATATTCTACAGCTGGATAATGCCACAGTTTACTCCTCTATACATTACAATTATGTAGTTTGTCTTATTTTCTATTACAAAAATTTCTGCTAGGAATGTTACTTTTACTTTTGTTTTTAACAACTTTACTGCGGTTTTACCAATATACCAAAAGACTGAACATGTTTAATGGATACAATTTGATGACTTTGGACACATGCATATACTCATGATATTTGAGGTAATAAATATATCATCAGGTCTAAAGTTTTCTTGTGTCCCCCCTTTTTTGTTTGCTTTTTGGTGTAGTAAGAATGCCTATCATGACATCTACTCTTTTTTTTTTTTTTTTTTTGAGACGGAGTCTCGCTCTGTCGCCCAGGCTGGAGTGCAGTGGCCGGATCTCAGCTCACTGCAAGCTCCGCCTCCCGGGTTTAACCATTCTCCTGCCTCAGCCTCCCGAGTAGCTGGGACTACAGGCGCCCGCCACCTCGCCCGGCTAGTTTTTTGTGTGTTTTTTTTTTAGTAGAGACGGGGTTTCACTGTGTTAGCCAGTATGGTTAAATAGACATTTCTCCAAAGAGGGCATGCACGTGGGCATTAGATATATGAAAAGGTGCTCAGTATCACTGATCATCAGGGAAATACAAGTCAAAACCACAATGTGATATCACCTCCTATCTGTATGGGATAGCTAGTTTCAAACAAAAGATGACACGTGTTGATGAGAATGTGGCGAGATTTGAACCCTTGTACACTGCTGGTGGGGATTTAAAATTATGCAGCTACTATGGGAAACACTATGAAAGTCCTCCAAAAATTAAACATAAAAATACTGTATAGTTCAGTGGGAACTACTGGGGAGGGGAGGTAGGGGCAAGGGGTTGAAAAACTGTCTGTTGGGTGCTCTGCTCACTATCTGGGTGATGGGACCATTCCTCCCCCAAACCTCAGCATCACACAATATAACCACGCAACAAACCTGCACATTTTACCCCTTGAATCTAAAACAAATGTTGAAATTATCAAATAAAAAGAAATACCATATAATCTGGAAATCCTACTTCTGAGTATATATATTAAAAAAATTGAAATCAATATTTTGAAGAGCTACCTGTACTCCTATATTCATTGCTGCATTGTTCATAGTATCCAATGTATGAAAGCAGCCCATGTGTCTATCAAAAGATGACTAGATTAAAAGACAGCGTATAGTACATACAATAGAATATAGTTTAGCCTTAAAAGGGAGATCTCTGCCACTTGTGACAATGTGGATGAACCCAAACGACAGTCCATTATGTAAAATAAGCCAGTCTCAGAAAGACAAATATTGTATGATTCTCTATTCATATGAGTTATCTAAATTGGTCATTCTCATGAAAGCGGATTATAGAATGCTGGTTTCACTGTGTTAGCCAGTATGGTCTCGATCTCCTGACCTCGTGATCCACCTGTCTCGGCCTCCCAAAGTGCTGGGATTACAGGCTTGAGCCACCGCGCCCGGCCGACATCTACTCTTTTAATGAATTTCTAATTGCACAGTATCATGTTGCAAATATTTCTCCCATTCCACAGGCTCCTTTTTACTCTGCTATTTGCTTGCTTTGCTATGCAGAAGCTTTTCAGTTTGAGGTAGTCCCATTTCTCTGTTTTTGCTTTGTTGCCTGTGCTTTTTGTATCATATCCAGAAAATCATTGTCAAACCCAGTATCAGGAGCTTTTCCCTTATGTTTCCTCCTAACAGTTTTATGATTTTAGATCTTCTGTTTAAGTCTTTAATCCACTTTGATTTTTCTAAATGGTGTAAGGTAGTAGCCCAATTTCGTTCTTTTCTATGCAGATACCTAGTTTTCTCAAAACCATTTGTTCAAGAGACTGTCATTTGCCCATTGCATATTCTTGCTACCCTGTTGATAAATGATAAGTGGCTTTTCTCTAGCTGCTTTCAAAATTCTCTGTGTCCTTGACTTTTGGCAATTTGATTATAATATATGTGTTCTTCGGGTGTCAGTTTCTTTAGATTTATCTGATTTGGGATCTTTTGAGCTTAATTAATCTAGGTGTCCATTTCTCTCCCCATATTTGAGATGTTTTCAGCCATTATTTCTTTAAATGAGCTTTCTGCCCTTTTCCCTCTTCTTATTCTGCAACTTTCATAATGTGCTTATTTGTTCTCCTAATGATGTCCCAGAGGGCCCATGGGCTTTCTCCACTCTTCCACATTTTTTTTTCTTTTTGTTCCTTTAACTTCATAATTCCAAATTACTTGTCTTCAAGTTTGGAGATTATTTATTCTCCTTGATCAGGTCTCCTGCTGAATATCTATATTTTTTTTTAGCTCAGTTATTGTATGTACTTTTCAGCTCCAGAGTTTCTGTTTCTTTTAAGATAACTATTTAGAATTTTTTGTCAGTCAATTCACAGGTCTCCATGTCCTTAAGGTCAGTTACCAGAGATTTACTGTTTTTTTTTTTTTTTTTTTTTGGTGGGGGGGGTGTCACGTTTCCCTGATTCTTCATTTCACTTCAGATTTGAGTGCTATTTGTGCATTTGAAGTATAACCACTTTGTCCAGACTTTACAGGCCTTGCTTTGGTAGGGAAACACCGCCTCAATTAACCCTGCTAGTGATTCTGGAAGTTTCCAAAATCTTTTGTATGTATTTGCACACTTTGCCCTTCTCCCTACCTGCTGGGGAGAAATCTCAAGGTTGTGCATCTTCTCCTAATCCCTCAGATCCATGCAAGGTGCCGAAAGCCACAGGCTCCTTTCGCCTTGGATAGCTCAATAAAATGTTGGGACATTGAGTAGAAGTTACACTTCTTTCCCTCCTGCCTAAACAAGAAGTTTCAGAATAATGTACCTTCTCCCAATCCCACTGAACTAAGCCAGCTTCTAAGGTCCACACATCCAGCTGAGAACTGAATGTGCTGACTGCTAAGATCCATGCCATCTGCTGAAAGCCACATCATTGCTGAGAGCTGCACTGGCTGCCTGATCTACCCCATCTGTTGAGACTTGCATCAGCTGCTGAAATCCATACCACCTGCTAAGATCTGTGCCATCAGCTTGAGAGATGCATATGCTATGTATATTTGCCCCATAAGATAAGATCCACTCTGTCAATTGAGATGCATGTCAGCTGCTGAGAGCCACACTGGCTGTCAACATCTGCACCAGCTGCTGAGAGCCACTTACCCCTTTCTTTGTTCTTAGCTTCCACCAGGCATTCTAACTATGCTGGATTCCCTTAGCATTCTGAGTGTGATAAGACAAAAGCAGGTCTTTTGAGCAGTGCCCCTGAAAGGCTGGAGATGTTAGATACCCACTGATTCCCTTTCCCTGATGGAAGAAATCACAGGTTGAGGGAATCTCCCTCCGTATTAGGGTGTGCTGGCTCGAGGAAGTGGGTGATAGGAAATTGCCCTTCTTATCACTTTAATGTGGTTATTCTTGGTTTTGTGCCATCCCGGAGTGTTGTAACCTCTTCTCTGGATTCTCAAGTTCTCATAAAGCTCTTTTGGTCCATGTGTGGTGCTAAATCAGTATTCACTTAAGTCTAATTTTTCTTATAGCAAGATAAAAAAATATGGAACTTGACATAAAAAATGTATTCCATTTATGTCCTCAATTTTATTGGGTTTGGCAGGAACCTTCTAACAGAGAACCAAGGTAGCCACTTGAGCCTAAAGACAAAGAAAATGATGCTCATCCAGTTGAGAAAGAAAGAAGTGTACATGAATGTTTACCAAATTCCTTAGTCACTCATAAGTTTCAGAATGGCATGAGACATCAGTTCAATTGGAAATAACTCCACATCTGTTTTTCATATATAAGTAACTGAGTCAGTCATAAACAAGCACCTCCTCCAGAATGCTAAATGTATAGGTGAGTTTCTGAATTATTTTCTAAAATATACATTCTAGTAATTTTAAAACCCCAAAGTAATCATATGATACTGCTGAAGCTACAGAATATTATGGAATGTTATCGTCTTCGTATTCACTCAGTTGTTTAACTAAATATGTTATACAAAGTGATGATAATGTCTATAGAAATCAGATAATGTACTTTTTACATGTAGAATAATTTGTTGAAATCTTGTGCGATTTGATGATTCAACAAATGCCTTGTACATAATCAATTACAATCTCAGCTACCATATCATATCTATTATTGATTTGATAGAGTGGATGTCACAGTTTAGCACTTGTTTTAAATTTATATCTGAAATTTTCTGCACTCAAGACATCCAGCATTCTACAAGAAAATTCAATTTGAATAATAGTAGCTTACAAATGCATTTTTTTCTGCATCACTAAAAGGTAAATAACATCATCTGACTTCAATTAAATAAAGTGACACTAAAATCTTCGTAAGCAAAAATATAACAATAGAAATACATTAGCATGGAAATTTATAGGCACACCATAAATTAGGCTTTAGAATGTACTGTAATGAGTGTCAGCTGCTGCAATTTTATTCCTTAAAATGCAAAACAAACTTTACTCACTAAATTCATGACAGAAAGGAATTATGAAAAATTACATTTCTTTACTATATCCAATTCCAGTGTACTTTCAATTAGATAAGAGTGTGATTCAGGTGAGGATCCAGAAAATACATAATGCCTGAAAAACAGATACATTTAGAGCCACCGGGCATTGTTATATGAGAATGAAGTAATTAGATCTCTAAATTACCTCATTGTTTAATTCAATTCAATTAAATATATCCTCTAAATATCTCTGGTATTTTCAGCAAATTTCGTTAGTCATTACAAGAAACAGAAAGTCAAGAAAGAGCTATCATTCTGGGCAGACCCAGTCTTATTTTTTTTAGAGACTTTAGGTGGGGTAGGGGAGAGGTCTTCTATTTTAGAATCCTGTACAGTTCAGAGGCAGATACCCTAGGGTACAAGAGTCATTTTTTCCTGACAGGCACTGTCCTTCTCCTCATCAGCATGACCCTAAGAACCAGGTTGAGCCTGAATGAGTCCAAATTCTACATGAAGTTTTGAGATCTTCCTTGAGGTCACCAGTTGTTAAGCTTGCTTAAATCACTCTTTTTTTTTTTTTTTTTGAGACGGAGTCTCGCTCTGTTGCCCAGGCTGGAGTGCAGTGGCCGGATCTCGGCTTACTGCAATCTCTGCCTCCTGGGTTCAAGTGATTCTCCTGCCTCAGCCTCCCAAGTAGCTGGAATTACAGGCACTCACCACCAGTCCCAGCTAGTTTTTGTGTTTTTAGTAGAGATGGGGTTTTACCATGTTAGCCAGGCTTGTCTCGAACTCCTTACGTCAGGTGATCCGCCTGCCTGTGCCTTCCAAAGTGCTGGGACTACAGGCATGAGCCACCACACCCAGCCTTAAATGACTTGTAACCATTTGCCCTCTGGAATATTGCTGGTCTTTGGCTTCTCTGCTGCAAGCTGAGGACATGTCACTTGTGCTCTGAAACCCCCATCTCCATTGTCACCATCTCCATTCATGCCAAGCTGGGAAAACTTTCTAGTTTCAGTGAAATCCTTCTGTCTTTGTGTTTATGGTTAAGATATTTTATCTATATCTCAATCTTCTCATGTCTCTAGAGTTTAGAAAGATTTGCAAGAGCCTTCTGCATTCTACCTTGTTTCAAAACTCACTCAAAACAAGCACAGGTCTGACCATTCGCTAGATGAAATGGGAGGATAGGGAAGTGGGACTGGTGAGGGAGAATACACAGATTTTAAAACATGTTAATGCCTCAAAAAATATATCACCCAAAACACCTAACTTGCAGGGTTGTAGTGATACTTAGAATTTCTGCATGTAAAATTTCTTGCATATTGTAGAGTTTTTCTGTAATGATAGTTATTATTTTTATTATCATATAGGACCCTATAAAATTACTCCCATGATTTAGATTTCTGATATTCCTGCAACAATTATTTGAACAAATTATATGTAACAGATGGAAGATGTTGAATGGAGTCCCAAGGACTAGCCAGACAGAGAGCTCAATGCAGCAAAGCTAAGCCCCTGATACTTTGAAAATTCAATGAAGATTTAAATTCTAAAAACTACAAATCAAATTTAAACCTAAACAATGAGCATGGTTTCTGACACATATATCCAATAAGCAATCTTCCCACATTTCTACTGACATTTTCTTGACATCTTCAGTTCTCAGGTTTATCCCCAAAAGACATGTTGATAATTTGGCAAACACAGCATACATGTGGTGCCTAATCTTTCCAAGGATACAGTTTATTTGAGAGCAGCTACTGTGATGCTGATTTGAGGGCTATTACTATAAGAGAACAAAGAGGCAATATGAATTAGATCAAGGTAGTAATAGTGAGGAAAAAAAGAATTAGATGAATTATATTTTATATATATATATATATATATCTTCATGATGAATCGGCTTAGGTCCTATACTAGGTAACAGAAATATAAAAACTAGAATACAACCTCTAGTTTCCAGAATCAGTGGCTAAGTAGATAGTGAACACATTTGCTCAGATAGAAAGAACTGGAACTTCAGAAGGTCGCAGAGAATTTTTTTAGTTTGATTAATGATATGCTTACCAGTTATTTCCATTTACATGTTTCAATGGCATTTCAACTTCACCATTCTTTAATCACTTTCTATACATTATCAATATGCCAATAATTCCCAAATAAATATATCAAGCCTAGACTTTTCTTGAGATTTCACTTTGTTCTTAGTCTCGATACAGGCTCGGGAATTGTTAGCATATAGATGATAATAAAATTTGTATCAGTGGATAAAATTATCTAAGGAGAGTTTGGAGTAAATAGGTAGAGAAAAAAAGGAACTAAAACAAAACCTGGAAAACAGTAATTATAAGATGTCAGCAATACGTCGCTGTAGAGCTAACAAGTATTGACTGCTTTTCTTTTTCCAGAACTGGGCTAAGACTATCTTATACGTTATTTCATTTAACCCCTGTAGCAGGGATGTCTGTAATAATGCCATGTGGACACAGGACATATTCTAATATTTAATGAGAAATGATGTCTGAAATCAGCAGGAAACTTTGAACGATCACTTCTGTATTATTCTCTGCATTATTTTCTTTAGATTTGAGTAGAGGCACAAAGGAAGAAAAATTGGTAAATATTTGCACTCTCCTTAGAAGTTTTTTATGTGTTCTGCAAGTCACAAATTTTTACATCTATAAAAAATCACGGGGGCCAGGCCAAGTGACATTCAGGCTGATAACAGCGCTTTTCGGTTTTAAATGTTAGTGCTTTTAAGCCAGTCTTAATCTTTCTGGAATAAAATATAAATGAATTATAAATATTTGCAAGCTTTTTCCATGCATACCCTTATTGAAATCATGCATTCATTTAACAGTACTATGCATTTATAATGCTGGCTAGTGACCAGAGTGGGTACTATGATCATTCCTCTTTCTGTGCATTCTTTCAAAGGTGCTTAATATGTTTTGGTAATTCCTTTACATGTCTGTCTTTCCCATTAGGCTATGGACTCATCGATGGTTGGGGCATATCTTACTTATCTTGGGTATTGAGAGGTTAGAAATGAACACAAAATGTATTATGAACTTAATAAGTTACGCTTTGAATGTTTCACATTTATAAAAATACATTTTTAATAATTTGTGAAGGGTTAAAACACAATGATTGTCAGGAGAGACCTTCTTTGAGGCCATGGTTAATGGCAGAAAAAAGATGGGTCTGGGAGGTAAATACAAATTTGAGTTCTCACTATATATTAGCTTCCTCATTTTTCGCTTTTATCCATTTCATCTTAATTGCCCTGGTCCATTTCTACAACCACTTGCTTGCACAGGACCTTAGCTTCCTTGCCTATCCCTCTGTCCTTGGTACTTACCCGGTAAGACTCTAGCTCTAGATAAAGCCAAATAGCTCCCTCCTCCGTGCCTTAATCCATGAAACATGCTAGAGGGAAATCAACCAACCAGTCTCCCTGGTTTCAACTCTGAACTAATGATCAGAAACCTCGAAAATATGCTCAAGATTTGCAGCAACTTTACTATTTTTATCTAGCAAACTTGAGATGCCATTCACTAATATTATTTTGCAACATCTCTCTCTTCAAACAGAAAAATCATCAGATGCTAAATACATTGTCTTCACATCATCAGTTTGTAAGGAGACAGCACATGAAAACCTTACAAATGGTCTTCAGAGGGACATGGTGTAAGAATAATAATTCAACTTAAAAAAATGTTAGTTTATCCAACTACATTTACTTAAAAATTGCAGGCCTGCTAATATCTGCAGACCTTTTGGGTAAATCTGACTACATACATCAGTAGGGTGCAGGAATTTAAGTTAGCTTATGTTTTCATTGCAAGTCTTGGAATCATGGCCCTAATCTTCTAGCTGGTGTAGTCTACCAACTCTGTGTTCTATCTTCCACCCACATTATGCTTCAAGTACTTCAACTGGATTATTTCATCTATGTATTAAAAGAAAGTCTATGAAGTGTCATCTAGGCACCATTATAGAAGCTGGTGTAATAGTAGTGAAAAATACAAAGTTTCCATACTCATGAAGACAATATTCTGGTAGGAAGAGTTAGAAAAAACAAACACACACACAAATGGGTAATAGAATGATGAGTGTTATGAAGAGGAATAAAGCAATATGGGAAATAACAAGGCCCGTGCAATTGAGATTTCATTTTATAAGATTGTTAGAGAAGACTTTCTAAATAAAATAATATTTGAGCAGAGTTTCAAAAGCTGTGGTATATATCATATGCATGTGAGAAAAACACATGAGGAGGGGACAGCAAGCACAATGGCCCTGAATTGGTGCATGAGAGAAACAAAAAGCTGGTATGACTAGGTACAGAGTGATCAAAAAGAAGAGTGTTGAGGCTGGGTGCGCTGGTCCATGCCTGTAATCCCAGCACTTTGAGAGGCCAAGGCAGCCACATGGCTTGAGCCCAGGAGTTCTAAACCAGCCCATCTCTCAACACAAAAAATTTAAAAATACAATAGCCAGGCATGGTGGCACATCTCTAAAGTTCCAGCTACTCCAGAGGCTGAGGTGGGAGGATCACCTGAGCCCAGGGAGTTTGAGGCTGCAGTGAACTGTGATCACACTACTGCACTCCAGCCTGGGGGACAGAGTGAGACTGTGTCTCAACATAGAAGAAGGAGAATAAGAAGAAGGAGAGGAAGAGAAAGAGGAAGAGGAGGAGGAGGAGGGTGGGGAAGAAGATGAGGAAGAGA
>NW_012114488.1:2472784-2485450 GCF_000951035.1 Colobus angolensis palliatus | reverse complement strand
GAAGAAGAAGAAGAGGAAGAAGAAGAAGAAGAAGAAGAAGAGGAAGAGGAAGAAGAAGAAGGAGAAAATGAGGAAGAGGAGGAGGAAGAAAAGAAGGAGAAAAAGAAGAAGGAGAAGAAGAAAGGGTAGGCAGAAGAAGAGTGCAAAGTTGTGAATTTAGAGGACTTTGGGTCCATTGTAAGGATTTTCTTATGTTTTTTTTCCAGAGGAGCAAAATAATCTGCTATGTTTTTAAAACAGTAGTGATGACCAGATAGAAAACCAAAGCAATAATTCAAGCACCAGATTATAGTGGCTTGTCTGGGATTGGTAAAAGTGAGGTCATAAAATAGGTTAAATCCTGAAAATGCTTTGTTAGTGTGAGGTTTGAGTGAAATAATTTGAAGGTGACTCCAAAGCTTTTGGTCAAGGTAACAGGTAAGAACCGCTGGAAAGCAAGCAGGTCCTTTTTGAGTTGCCTATGATACAGTCAAATTTTTGAGATGTTCACCAGGTCATGACCTAAAGGGCTTCTCGATTTTGGGGAAAATGTTTTGACTAGTTATTTTAACTAACATGTAAATCACAAATCCTGCATGAAATGACTTAGATGATGAATTTCAATAGAGAGGTAAAGAGGTCCAAGGGCTCAGTTCTGGGACCCTCCAAGATTTGAAGCTCAGAGACATGAACAGCATGCAGGAAAGGAGACTCAGAAAAGTCAGACACAAAGGTGGGGATGAGGGGCTGGATTTACACCTGTGGTTTCTGAAGCCAAGAGAAGAAAGTGCTTCAAGAAAAAAAGGAAGAATTAACTTGTGAAATGTTGGAGACTGGTCATTTAAGATGAGGTCTGAGCCTGGTTGTTGGGTTTAACAACATGGAGGTCACTAGATGCTTTCCTTGAGCTGTTTTGTAATGCAATGAGCACGAAACCTTAATTAGAATAAAGTTAAGTGAGAATGAAAGGAGAAGCTTTGAAGTGAAAAAGGGAGTTTATGAGGTCAGAGTGAGTCCACCCCATAGAAGCTAAGAAGATGTTTTCTGCAAAATTCAAGGAAAATCCCATACACTATGAGAAAGTCCACACCCTACAGGACCCTGTGGTAGTGGTCAAGAGAGCACCTACACAGTGCAATATGGCTGCCCCTCTGAAGGACTCCATGCCCTGACAGCAGGAATCCAGGGGAAGCCCCTCCCCTCCTGATGCCCACAGTCCCTTTCCCGATGTGTCTTGGTATCATTAAGATTCATTTCGGTTCATGTCAATCACCACAAGAACCTTGGGAGTCAACATTTGTCCCTCATCTCCTGGGACTCTAATCCTCATATAACTGGGCAGGTTGACTTCCCTTCTACCTTCTGACACTCCTCATCTCCTAAACTCTTCCACTCTGCACTCCGGAATTTCAATTGCATCAACAGCAAAATCTGTTGTGGCCTCAAATTCTTTTGTGAAAGTTTCCTTTGCTTTCTTGTCCAAAAAAGTCCAAATCTTCCCTAAAACATTGCTCCTGCTGCAGGCACAGATAGTAGCTGTTTTCTCTCCCAAGCCCCTCACAACACCAAGGTTAAAAGATATGCTTCACATCCTCATTGTTCCTCATATTCACTTCCAGATGATTCTTGCTCTCAAATCCCACAAACACCCACTTTTGTTTGTCGTGTCATCAGACCCTGCTACATACTATTCCTCCTTACAACACTCATCCATCAATTCTTAGAACACTCATTTCATTCCCTTTGGCTCCTGACAAAAGTCTCTTTCCTCAACACTACCTCTGTCTCATGATTTCTATACTCATGTACACGATCCTTTTAATCCCCTTAATCCCTTCTTCCCAGGTCCTCCCAAGGCAAAGACAAAGAAATGACAACTAAAACCCATTCTGTCCTTCCATGAATAAAATTTCAAGCTAAAAGTGAAGATTGCATGTTACAGAATGTTTCTCCAATTTTTTATTAAGGTATAGTCATGTTATTATTTCTCACTAATAAAATATGATCAAAGTTGATCTGTGCCACCTTAGGATCAAGGCTTTTAAAAGTCAGTTGGCCTCCTCTAGGCCCTCTTCACTCTCCTGTCCATAGCATATAAGAGAAATAAGGCTTTGAAAAAATCTAAAAGGTAGGTGGAGTCTGGGTTCCTGAATCATTTATTGGAACAAAATTGGCCACCATCTAGAAACGCAGTTTGAAAACGGAGACATGATATATTTTTTTTTGGTTGTGTTTACAGTCACAGCCTAGCATGTCTAAGCAATAAGTCATCTCTCATCCAACAACTTGCCTGGGACCCCACCTCATCCACCACTTCCATGGTTACACCCAGGACCTGACATTGCCAGTAGCTGCACACTTTCTGTGAGCAATATTTCAAATATTCCTCTTTGATGTCAGTGGCATCGTTTTAGCTCCTTCTCATTAGTGGTTGCTTACCAACTTTTCAGAACACTATTCCATTGATGCTCACATTATTTTATAGTCCCTCATCTTCATAATACCCTGATATCTCTTCTTACACAGGTTAAATATAATAGAAAAGGATATACAGGCATATCTTGGAAATATTGTGTGTATAGTTCCAGACCACCACTATTCAGCAAAGATCACGATAAAGTGAGTCACACACATTTTTTGGTTTTCCAGTGCTTAAAACCAGTATGTGTACAATATACTGTAATCTAAATGTGCAATAGCATTATTTCCAAAAAAATAAGGTATCTTAATTTTAAAATACTTGGTTGCTAAAAAATACTAAGAATCACATAAGACTTCACTGAGTAATAATTTTTTGCTGGTGGATGGTGTTGCCTCAGTGTTCATGGTTACTGACTGATCAGGATGGTGTTTGCTGAAGATTGGGCTGGTAGTGTAAATCTTTAAAAATAAGACAACAATGAAGTTGCCACATCGATTGACTCTTTCTTTGAAGAAAAATTTCTCGGACCAGGTGCAGTGGAGGCCGAGGCAGGTGGATCACAAGGTCAGGAGTTTGAGACCACCCTGGCCAATATGGTGAAACCCTGTCTCTACCAAAAATGTAAAAATTAGCCAGGCGTAGTGGCATGCAGCTGTAGTTCCAGCTACTCAGGAGGCTGAGGCTGAAGAATCACTTGAGCCCAGGAGGTGGAGGTTGCCATGAGCCAAGATCGGCAAGATCAGGCCACTGCACTCCAGCCTGGGCAACAGAGCAAGACTCTGTCTAAAAAACAGAAAAAAAAATTCCCTGTAGCAATTAATACTGTTCGACAGCATTTAACCACAGTACTTCTGTCAAAATTGAAATCAATCCTCTCAACCCCTACCACTGCTTTATCAACTATATTTATGGAATATTTGTTTGTTATCATCTCAACAATGTCCACAGCATCTTCAACTTGAGTAGATTCCCTCTCAAGAAACCACTCATTCATAGGAAGCAACTCCTCATCCATTCAAGTTTTGTCATGAGGTTACAGCAATTCAGTCACATCTTCAGGGTGCACTTCTAATTATAGTTCTCTTGCTATTTCCATCACATCTGCACTTACTTCCTCCACTGAGGTCTTGAACCTCACAAAGTCATCCATTGAGGGTTGGAATCAACTTCTTCCAAACTCCTGTTAATGTTGATATTTTAATCTTCTCCCTTAAATCACAAATGTTCTTAATGGTTTCTAGAATGGTAAATTCTTTGCATAAGGCTTTCAGTTCACTCTTCCCAAATCCATCCGAATCACTGTATATACAGCAGCTATATCCTTGCAAAGTGTATTTCAAAAATAAAAAGACTTGGAAGTCGAAATTTCTCTTTCATCCATGAGCTACATAATGGCCACTGTGTTATAACTTGTGAAACAGTGCCTGTTTCCTTGTACAGCTCCATCTGAGCTCAGGTGCATTGTTCATGGGAAGTCATATTTTGAAAGGAACTTTTTTTTTCCATAGCGATCTTAAAATAGTCCGTAAACCATGCTGTAAACAGATGTGCTGACATCTAGGCTTTGTTGCTCCATTTATAGAGCACAGGCAGAATAGATTTAGCTTAATGCCTAAGGGTGATAGGATTTTCAGAATGGTCAATGAGCACTGGCTTCATCTTAAAATCACCAGCTGCATTAACCTCTAACAAGAGAGTCAGCCTGTCCTTTGAAGTTGGGAAGACAGAGACTTCCAAAGTTTGAGAAGTTTGGAGAAGCATAGCCTTCTCCTCTGTAGCAATGAAAGTCCTAGATTGTAACTTCTTCCAATGGAAGGCTCTTTTGTCTACATTGAAATTCTGTTGGTGACTGTAGCCATTCTCATCAATGATCTTAGCTAGATCTTCTGGATAACTTGCTGCAGCTTCTTCATCAGCACTTGCTCTTCACCTTGCACCTTTATGTTATAGAGATATCTTTCCTTAAACCTTATGAACTAACCTCTGCTAGCTTCCAACTATTTTTCTGCAGCTTCCTCATCTCTCTCAACCTTCATAGAATTTAAGAGTTAGGGCCTTGCTCTGGATTAGGCTTAGGCTTAAGAAAACATAGTGACTGTTTTGATCTATCCAGACCACTCAAACTTTCTCAATATCAGCAGTAAGGCTATTTTGCTTTCTTATCATTCCTTTGTTCACTGGAGTAGCACTTCTAATTTTCTTCAGAACGTTTTCTTTGCATTCACAGCTTGACTAACCAACTCATACAAGAGGTGTAGCTTTTGGCCTAGCTTAGCCTTTAACATGCCTTTCTCACTAAGCTTAATCATTTCTAGCTTTTGATTTAAAGTGAGGTATGTGTGACGTTTTCTTTCACTCGAACCTGGAGAGGCTATACTGTATGGTTATTAATTGGCCTAATTTTATTATAGGTGTGTGTCAGGGAATGGGGAGGCCTAAGATGAAGGAGAGAGCTGAGGAAATGGCCAGTTGGTGGAGGAGTCAGAACTCACACATTTATTAAGTCTGCTGTCTTATATTGGTAAAGTTCATAGTTCTCCAAAACAATTATAACAGTAGCATTAAAATTGCTGATCACAGGCCAACATACAGATATAATAATAACGAAAAAGTTTGAAACATTATGAGAATTACCGAAATGTGACACAGAGACACAAAGTGACTACATGCTGGTTAAAAAAAAAAAAAAAAAAAAAATGGTGCTGATAGAATTGCTCAACACAGGGTTGCCATAAACCTTTGATGTGTAAAAAACGCAGGCCGGGTGCGGTGGCTCACACCTGTAATCCCAGCTCTTTGGGAGGCTGAGGCAGGCAGATCACTTGAGGTCAGGAGTTTGAGATCAGCCTGGCCAACATGGCAAAACCACACGTCTCCTAAAAATACAAAAATTAGCTGGGTGGTGTTGCATGCCTGTAATTCCAGCTGCTTGGGAGGCTGAGGCATGAGAATCACTTGAACCCAGGAGGCGGAGGATGCAGTGAGCCGAGATTGTGCCACTGCACAACAGCCTGGGTGACAGAGCAAGGATCTGTCTCAAAAAACAAACAAACAAACAAGTAAACAAAAAACTGCAAGATCTGTGAAGCACTATAAAGTGAAGCACAATGAAACCAGGTCTGCCTGTACTCCTAATCCCTTGTCCCTGTCACTTTGTCACAGTTAGTTGCTTAAACCACAACCCTGGTTAAATTTGGTCCTCCCCCTCAATATTGTGTCTCTGTACTGATAGAGCTGAATGGGGATGGAAAAAACCAGAGAACCATGATAACTAGTTTCTCCTAAATTCCCTGATGCTAACTTCAGTTAAACTCATAATGGTGACACAAAGTTTTTCTATATTTCTTAAGTCATCTATTCTCTCACTGCCTTTTATCTTCAAATGTACACCACCAAAAACTCATTCTCTATATGAGCTTGTGTTGTGTTTTGTTTCACTGAAAATACTGAAGCCATCCCAAAAATCCTCCATAAGATCACCACCACTTATAGTTTTAGCATCTGTACACACATACTTTGCCTTCTTTTTTGTACCTATGAATAAATTTCATGTTCTACTAGCCAAGGTGAAGATGTCTGCACTAGAATTCATTTCTCTCCCACCTACACTCAGGACTATTCTTCTAGCAATTCTCCCTTTTTCCATGTCTGAAGTTTTCATCTCTAGTAACTCACTCTCCACAATAAATATTACTTCTCTTATCTTAGAATGCTACATTTACCCCATTCCTCCTTCATTACTATGTAAAGTTTTACAGCAAAATGTGTACAAAGCATTTCATGTGCACAAAGAAAAATGTATACAAAGTTTTATTTGTTGTCTCTGATTCTCTTCCCCAAGTTTTCCATTCACCCCAATCACAGTTTTGCCTCCCACTGCAGCTGTGCCCATCAACAAAACCCCTTGACGTCACTAAATCCAGTGGCAATTCTTCGCCATCTGCTCACTTGACACAAGAGCATGACAGAGTAGTTATGATTCTTGGAACCATTTTCTCCTCTAGGCTCTCGGGACTCTGTTCATCGTGGTCTTGTCCCAACTTCTCTTTCTTGTCTCTCAGTTTTCTTTCATGGTTCCTCTTCCTTCCCCTCACTTCCATTTGGTGTGTCCCAGGGTTTAGTCTTTAGTCTCTTTTATTTCTTATCTAAACTCTTGGTTGACTACCTCAATCAATTTCATGGCTTTGAAAAACATACATAATTTTTCACTTATTACAATTTATATATTCTCTGAACTCTAGGCTCATCTATTCAACCCTCTATTTGCTATCTTAATTTGGATGTCTAACAGCCATCTTAAGCTTTACGTGTTTAAGATTAACTCCTAATATGATCTTCCATCAAAAACCCACTGTTGCTGGGCATGGTGACACATGCCTGTAGCCTCAGCTACTCAGGAAGAAGAGGCAGGAGGATTGCTTGAGCCCAGGAGTTTGAGGCTGCAGTAAGACTTTTACAAACAGAGTGACTCTGTTTCTAAAAAACAAATCAAATAAAATCATAGTGTTCTTCTCATAATCTTACCCATCTCAATAAAAGGCAAATGAGTTTTTCCAAATGTGAAAGTCAACTACCTTGGCGATTCCCTTAACCACTTTTATTTACAATACAGCTGTAAACCTCCAGCAAATCTTGCCAGCTCTACTTTTGACATATACCCAGAATCCAACTGCTTCTCACTTCTTACTGCTACTACTGCTGGGCCCTGGTCCCCCTCACCTTCTGTACAGATTCTTGTTGTTTGGGTTGGTCTTCTCGAGATGCTGCCTTTGACCATCAACAAGCTGCCAGGATTATCTTTTTAAAATCTGTGGCATAATGTTATCTTTTTTGCTTAAAATCCTATAGGGATTTTTATCTTACTCAGTATAGAAGTCAGTTTTTTTTTTGTTTCGTTTTGTTTCGTTTTGTTTTGCTACTAAACATTATTTTACCTCCAAATTTTGCCATTAATTCTTTGAACTCCTCTCCTATTGCTCATGTTCTTATCCTGAGCTCTTTACTTCAGCCACACTGCTTCTAGAAGGCCTAGGCAAATCCCTGCTTCAGAGCCCTTGCAGCAGGAGTTACATGTTCATTCCGTCTTTACTCAAATGTGAGCGAGGCTTTTTTTTTTTTTTTTTTTTGGCTATCCTTGTCTCCTTTTCTTGTATATTCATTATAGGCAGAATAAAAGATGGCCACGTCCTAATCCCCCAAACCTGTGAATATGTTAGGTAACATGGCAAAGGGAGATTAAAGTTGTAAATAGAATGAAGGTTGCTAGTTAGTCGACTTTACAATAAGGACATCATCCTGGATTACCCACGTGGGCTCCACAGAATTCCAAGAGTATTTCTAAGTAGAAGAACAAAGCAGAAGAGGAGAGCCCAGAGGGAAACGTGACTACGGAAGAAACACACAGAGACAGGCAGCTTTGCCAGTGTTGAAGATGCAGGAGGAAAGTCATGAGCCAATAATGAAGGTGCATGGTCCACAGAAGCAAGAAAAGGCCAGAAAATGAACTTTCCCCTAGAGCAACCTGATGGGAATGCAGCCCTGCCAACATCCTGATTTTAGCCCAGTGAGACCCATTACACCCTGGGTCTATATGACTTTACACAGCCAAAAGGTAGTAACTTCGTGTTGTTTTAAGCTCTTAAATGTGTGGCAATTTGTTACAGCAGCAATAAAAAACTAACACCTATCTAAACTTTAACCCACTTCTCAACATTCCTTTACCCTCTCCCCTGTTTTATTTCTGCCATAGCATTAATTTCTTACTAATGTACAATATAATTTGTTCATTTTTCCTGTTAATCCTGTGTCTCACTGGAATACAATTTCCGTGAAGGCCATTAAGAATAGATATTTTTTGCCTTTTTCACTGATTGCTATACCCGCATTGCCCACAAGTGTGCCTAGAGCATGATAAATATTTTATTAAAATTGTTCAATGAATACATTGAATATGTTTGTATGTGTGTGTGTGTTGATTGGTTATATTTAATTTAGATTCTCTCCGCTGTTTTATCTTGTGCTTGTTAAGGACCTTTCTTACTTACTTACTGAGTTATTCAATAATTACTACTTCTGCCCTCCAGTAAATCATCTTGCAGCCTGAGTTCTCACTTTCTCAATCCCAGTTTACTTGATCTTTCTCCCTATAATTCCATACAACATTTGAAGCAAAAATTGCCCTTTTTAGAGCACTTTCTAAAACACCTGCTCACTCAGAAAGTATATCAGGAACCAAGGGCATTTAGTGATTGTTGATATGCACTTGTTAAATATTGCTGGGTCGTCAGCACTATGCACATAATGGATTACACCGCAAAATCTTTTATGATATATTTAATCTTAATTTGTTTTTGATGAATAACAACAAAACATATTAATCTTATAATTAGCAATAAATGAAAAACAAGTTTATAATATTAATTTTGTAAAGTAATGACTATATATGTTGCAGAGACAAGGTCATACATATACAGATGCCATTATATGTTTTTACCCTAAAAAACTTAAAAAGGTTCACCCACTTTCCTACCTAGATTTTATTTTGCTTTCGATCATTTTTCTTACCTTAACTTATATTTCAATACTGTATTTTATCTTCAATATTATACTTTTTAAAGTGCTAGCTTCTCAGGAAAATAAAATTGAATTTACCCTTGAAATCATTTTTCATATGTATAATGTGGTATCTACTTTATTCACATTATGTTAGATAGTAGGCAATAGTTTGAAGTGGCTGATTGCCCTGTTCATACTATTCCAAGCAATATCTAAAGCCAAATGCACTGAACAAACTGAGTTAAACTTTATCTGCTGAAATCTGCAGTTTATTTAGTGGCTTATGAGAAGAAACACACACACCGAATGAATAGAAAAGGATTTTTCCCCATTAAAACATCCTTATGTATTCTGATTGTGACTACATGGAGGTCATTTTTCAAAATGCCAAATGGTTTCTTATCAGAATAAGAATGACACAAGCTGTGGTCTGACTCATGTGACATTGAATCTCAAAATGAGTCACTAAAGTAAATTAAAAAGTGAGAGCTTTGGAGCAAGTTAGCACCCCCTCCTGAATCCTGCCTTGTAGAGTGTCATGACATATTGAACGATCAAGAGCACACTATACAAAACACACACACACACACACACAAAATTAGTATTTACTCCAGAATTACATTATTGTAAAATCAATGAGTTGACATCATGTATGAAAATTTCCATGCAAGGCTTCAGGGAAAATTTTGTGTACTCAAACTCAGCATTAGTCCATCCCATTGGGTAATTACAGTATTCAAAACTCATGCCAACTATTATGGCCATTTATGTTCATAATAACATCTGTCAATCTTCCAGCTATATTCATCTGATACAAGTAATAGTGCTGTCTCATGTAGAAATGAAAAATATGTTAATTAAAGCAAATTGAAATTTTTATTTCTCATAATTTGAATGATTATCCAAAGAATTGGAAAATAAGTGATTTAAATAAAAACAGATACCTAAGATTTTAAGATAAAGTTTGCTCTAATTTTTTAGACCATTTTAATTAGTTCTCAAATAGAGTCCCAACAAAATAGCACACTACTTCCTTTACTATGGTTTTGCAAATACAGCTGTGATGATAATTGGTCAATATTGTTTGGCAGAGGCCAATTTCATTTGAAAGTTTATGAGTTTGGCCTGTGTTAGTTCTGGGACGATTGGCTTTAATTTCAAAAATTACCTTATAAGCCATAGACCAAATGCTTTCTGTTTTGTTTTGCAATCTGAGTAATAATAAAGTCACCATAGGGGTTTTAGAAAACATCCTTAGAAACCAGTTAAATACAACTTTGAATGAAGTTCAAAGTTGTATTTAAATCTATAGGTGAAGACACCTAAAGTAGAATGGTAAACTTCATCCATGACCCAAACTGGCAAATAAAAAAAACCGAAAATATTTTTTTGTCAGCCAGCACAGTGTTTCATAGTCGTTGTTATGCCTGTTTCTGTTTTTTACATGATGTGAGGATGAAATGAACAGAGTCTGAAAACATCTCTGGTTAGAAGCTTCCTTTCATTTTGAATAATAATCCCCTCTAATAATTTTTTTTTTAACTTTCTGCCTTCCTTACCAATTGACTATTCAATATCATATGGTACAGTTTATCTCAGACCCAGAGCTTTTCCTCAAATTGTTATTATTTTACAACTACAGTGCAAAATAACTATTTGTATTATTATTGATCTGGATTTAATTTATTCATTTATTAAAGAATACTAAACAACCTGGGCACATAAATAAAATGTACTTTTTAAAGGAGAGTGAAAAACAATCCTTTCATGATGACTTTATCTTCTGTATTCAATGGTTTGACCTGGCAGTTTGTTTGTTTGTTTGTTTGTTTATTCTTCAACCAATTTAAAAAAGAAAAAATATCCTGAGAAGGACATGTATATGCTATGAGCTAAGCAGCACTGGTGCTTTTCCAATCAGATGACAAAGCCAAGTCAAGTAAATATTCTTGAATTTGTTAATGTATAGAACTAGATTGTAATACTATATGTTTCACAGGATTTTTGTTAAAATTAAGTGGAATAATTTGTGAAATGTTAGGCCCAATATCTGGTAAACAGTAGGCTGAGTGGTTCAGGGAGCAGGTTAGTTTTGTTAATCTATCGATTACCTTTATGCTTAGGACAATGCCTGGGACACTGCGGGAACTCAATTATAATTGTTCACTGAATCAATGAATATATGAATAAAATCTGCTTTCTATTTTTGACGTCTAATCAGGGATTATTAGTACAAAGACACGGAATTGGGGATGGAGATAAATCAATGAATAAATCAACAAAAATGAAAGAAGAGTCATCGTATAGAAATATCAAGAACAATAAATATACAGGTAGTTAAAGTAGTATTTGTTTGGAGGACATAACTAATTTAAAGAGAAATTCTGTCTTTACACATTAGGTTTGTCTATTACTAAAAATAGTAATTATCTATCTCCTTAAAATGTTGACTGCCTAAAGTTCTAGAACATAGAGGGAGAACTGTAATTTTGTTTTGTTTTCATTTTTAGTTTGTATGTGTTAACAAAATACTACTGCAAAAATGTCCTCCACTGATTTTAACTGATATCCAGTAAATGTGTAATAGCAGCAACTGGAGTCATACCTAGATTTAAAAGTGACATATGATTACAAAAAGGGAAGTAGAGATACACATTAAATATAATAATCTGTCACCTAATACATAGAAAAAATAAAAATACTTTTCATGGTAGGAAAAGGACAACTTCTCAGACAATGCTCCTTTCTTACACTTGAAAACATCAGCAGCGATAGATGACCTTAAGAGGCTGTCTGTATTCACTTTCTAGTCATCCTGAAGGCCTTTTGTATGTTTCTTAAAATAGTTAACGAAGAAAAGCCTTGAAAAGAATTTTAGCAATATCCATGGTCCTAAGTTTAGAAATCAATTGCATCTAATGAAAGAAACCAGACAAGCTGGCTTAATATTCAATATATGAGCTTGTTTTCCCATTGGCTCACATTTAAGGCATATAGAATGTGCTTTTCAGGGAATGATACATTTGTAGAGTAAAGATGATATACTTCGCAAATATTCCTCGGGACAGATCATTCAAATGTATGTCCGATTTAGAACTTTGCTGCAAGTTGACTGTGTGGATACTGTTAAGGACTGAATGACTGTGTCCCCCTAAAATCATATGTTGAAATCTTAACTCCCATTGTAATGATATTAGGAGATGGGGCCTTTGGAAGATGATTAGGTCATGAAAGTGGAGACTCATAAATGGAATTAACCCCCTTAATTCCATTTATGAATTAAGAAATCCCAAAGAGGTCTCTTGCCTCTTTGCTTAACGTGGTAAGGACATAGCAAGAAGACACACTCTATGAAACAGAAAGTGGAAACCCACCAGACACTGAATCTGCCCGCACCTTGCTCTTGGACTTCCCAGCCTCCAGAACTATATGAAATAAACGCTTATTGTTTAAGCCAGCCAACTTACGGTATTTCTGTTACAGCAGCCAAACTGACTAAGACAGATGCTGAACTAGTCTTTCCCATTGCTGATCACACAAAAAACCTAAAGCACGTTTCCGGCCGGGCGCGGTGACTCAAGCCTGTAATCCCAGCACTTTGGGAGGCCGAGACGGGTGGATCACGAGGTCCGGAGATCCAGACCATCCTGGCTAACAAGGTGAAACCCCGTCTCTACTAAAAAATACAAAAAACTAGCTGGGCGACCTGG
>NW_012114488.1:2445212-2472734 GCF_000951035.1 Colobus angolensis palliatus | reverse complement strand
AAAAAAAAAAAAAACACACAAAGATTTAGCCAGGCATGAATGGTGACATGTGCCTGTGGCCCCAGCTACTCAGGAGTTTGAGGTGAGAGGATGGACCACTTGAGCCCAGGAGGTAGAGGTTGCAGTGAGCCAAGATCACACCACTGCACTCCAGCTTGGGCAACAGAGTGAGATCCCATCTAGAAAAAAAGAATAAAGACAAGATGTCCTTTCAGGTTTTGCCTATTTTGTAATAGTTTGTAGACATGACTAGAGACACTTTCTTGGCAAAGGCAGTACTAGAATTGGACCTAAAGGAGTTAGAACTTTTAGAGGCAGTTTTTTTGGAAAAGCTGCACTGTGTAGAAGATTTATGTTTGCCACATGAAATGGGTTTCTTAAATGACCAGTGGTGCAATCTGGGGAAGAAGGAGTTGTATTTGTGATATATGGTAAAAAAAAAAAAAAAAAAAAAAAAGCACATCATTTCCACACTTGTTAAAATAGTTCCAGAAATTATGATCATTTCCAAGAAAAACCAATCTAGATTATTTAAGTCTATATGTTCTTCTAAAGAGAGTATGTTAAACATTAATCATTTTTTTGAAGTCACTTTATTCTTTTTCAGAATTGAACTGGTTTTTATTTAAATCATGTATCTATTTATTACCACTAAAACTAAATTGACTTATTTTTAAGAAATAGAAGCAGGGCCCAGAGAGATTTCTTTCCTTCTTTTGCTTTCAAAACCCATTTTCTTTCGCTACTAAAGTGTGCTTTTCACCTTCAAGAGCAGAGGGAGTAAGTTTTATGAACTCCTGCACGCCTTTAAATATGGCGGCAACCTGAGTAAATACAGTAAAAATGCAACTAGAAACCTCACACTTCGGAAGATGATGTTAGCGTACAGAATCTGACTATCTATATAACTTAAAACTCTTGGTGGTAAAAATGTATAGCATCACGAACAATTTTCTATACCCCAGCACTGAGTCCTACTTCAGGAAGAATATTCTTCTATCAGTAAGAAAAATTGTTTCTAAGAGAAAATGTTTATATACCAATACATATCTTGTGTTTTTGCTCCTTATCTAATATTTTAGACTTTCTCTTTAAAGACATTTTTCATTCTGCTAGTTGGGATTTATCCAGATCTCAGTTAAATCACTTATAGTTTAAGGCACTTTTAGAGATTTATAAGGTTAAGGACTTTCGATGATGTAGACTTTGTATTCAGTATCTAAAAGTTATTGTCCCTACAAGTCAAGTATATTAAGTCAAACTTTTAAAACATCCTGGTATTTATATTAGATAATACATCAGAATAAATTCCGAAGATTTTGAAATAGACTATATATTTACATTCTATATTTTGTAGTTGAATGCGTCTTGTTTGGTTCTGGAGCAAAGTGAGACATAATCTTCCCTAAATTAAGCATAAATGGCATTCTAAATTCATACCAACCTTATACATGTACTAGTGGCAGTCAAGGAGATACTCCCAACAATATTACACAAAAATTTATATAAGCTTCCAGATTCATTATGGATTTCTGATATGCAAAGCATAATGTATTTTTGAGTAAGAATACAGATGGAAGTTCCATTTTAGCTCAGTTTTACATTTCTCAAATTTACTTTCTCTCTGATGGCTAATTTAACTTTTCAACAAACAAGCACTGATAATAAACATGAAAATAGCTGGGAAAATTGACTACATTGATCTCTGTGGAACTAATAAAGATTCTCTCCTTGACCAAACTCCAGCTGGGCTCCTCTGGGCCTCCTGCTCCACTAGGCTTTGACTTCAACTAGGCCCATAAAGATTCCAACAAACACTAACATCATTTCTAACACCTCCAGGCCACATCCTTAAGATGACCCTAGGCCCCATTTAGAGTGCCTGCTTGAGAAAATTCAAGGCAGCCAAAAATTTTACTATTTATTTCAGCCAACACCCGAGGACAGAGCCTCTGTCTCCCACTCTCTCTGGGATGATAAATATCTATAATCTCCAGCTAGCAAGCACAGCTGGCCTAACCACAGTCACACTAACTAACTCTTTGTATTTTTTCACCTCCTTGACTCTACCAAACTCATGCTCACCTCCTTTCCTATTTACTCCCTTGTTCTCTCTTTAGAATTTCCTGTCACCTCTGCACAAATCAAAGTTGAGTTCAGTCCACAATGAACTCTTTTTTCTATTGCAATAATTATTACTGATTGAAATGAGTCCTTACCATTTTAACTAGTGTCCGCCTTTATCACTGATAAAATAATTTCTCTATGTAGGATCCAGCATAATGGGAGAAATGAGCCAAATAGCTACCCACAAAGATAATGTTTTTCAATATTGATTGTATCTAGATGCCACGAAACAATTGGCATCACTTATGGGTTCACCCTTTCCAACCTTGGCAATCCATTTTACATTGCCCTGACTCTGTCTCATTATTGACAGAGAGCTTTTCAAACTGCTGAGCCTCTGTTCGTGTTTCAAATGGAGTTTAAGTTAATTTACCCTTCCTAACTTTCCACAAAAAATATGATAGCCTTATGTTTACACAAACCTACACACAGAGACATGTATGTTCACACTCATACACTTTCATGAAATACTTCACAAATTAAGATTACCAGCACTCATAGCCTTCCTATGGGCAATGTCCAGAAAAAATCTCTCATATTGCATACAACAGCAATAATATTAATGGATAACGCATATTTTTCAGGAGAGGATAGAAAATCTGTGAATCATTAAGAAAGCAATGTTAGGGCTGGGCGTGGTGGCTCACGCCTGTAATCCCAGCACTCTGGGAGACCGAGGCGGGCATATCACGAGGTCAGGAGATCGAGACCATCTTGGCTAACATGGTGAAACCCATCTCTACTGAAAATACAAAAACAAAATTAGTCAGACGTGGTGGCGGGCGCCTGTGGTCCCAGCTACTCTGGAGGCTGAGGCAGGAGAATGGGGTGAACTCGGGAGGCAGAACTTGCAGTGAGCTGAGATCGCTGCTGCACTCCAGTCTGGGCCACAAAGGGAGACTCCGTCTCAAAAAAACAAACAAACAACAACAA
Organism: Colobus angolensis palliatus; assembly: GCF_000951035.1. Lineage (NCBI taxonomy): Eukaryota > Metazoa > Chordata > Mammalia > Primates > Cercopithecidae > Colobus > Colobus angolensis. The sequence continues at coordinate 2,469,674 of NW_012114488.1, read as the reverse complement.
CAAAAAAAACAAAAAAACAAAAAGAAAGGCAGTGTTAGAAATTAAGGTTTGGCACCAGAATACATTGATTAAGAATAACAGATGTTGTCAAGAAGTTTATTTTTTACCCTTATATTTGTAAGATTAATTGAATGCCAATTGAAATTTCTAGTGGGATTTACTTTTCAATTAAAAAAATGATGTCGCAGTTTATTTACAAGAGTGGTTCTTGAACAGGAATTATTTACCCCCAGAAGACACTGGACAACGTCTGGAGACATTTTTAGTTGTCACAGCCATGCTTATTACTACTTGTATCTAGCTGGTAGAGGCCAGAGATCCTACTTAACATTCTCTACTAAATAGTGCCTACAAGAAAGAATTATCTGGTCCAAAATGTTAAGTTGCCAAGGTTGAGGAATCTTGATTAGAATATGAAGGTCAGAAAAATGACAACAGAAATTTTTTAACAAAGAGTAAAAACATGACGTTCAAATCTAAAAATATTATATTGTTCTAATAATTGAGTGATATTGACGTCAGAATTGACAGAAAATTCATTGAATAGGATTGATAAAAGTGAAACTAACATGTTGTAAACTAATGTAATTTGGTCCAATGTTTCCAGTTTGACAGCAAGTACCAGAAACCTTTTAAAAAAAACAATGCATCTGGGGCATGATCAGAGGAAATTAACAAAGTTGTAAATAATAATTTGTGTACAGCAATACTAATAGTATTAACATAAATAGAGCAGAGGATGGCCCTAAATAACCATATAAAATTCAAGGAGAGAATAGTCTTAAAAGTTTAAAAATAAATGAAATGCACCTTGCATCTATTATACCTCATTTTCAGTGATTCCTGATCCTCTCACTGTCTTGTCATCATGGCAAACAGTAAGTATAATGATGGACCACACGCCATGTCCACCCAGGCTCTCCCCCAGAGAGTGCTATCTTAACTTAATGACTTACCCTCTGTGCATCCTCCCATCTCCCTATCTACCTCTAATCCATTAATGTTTAACCGTTTGCTAACTCTTCATGTATTAAGAACTTCCAAAAAAGCTTTTTATTTTATTATCTGTAATTGACAGATAAAAACTGTGTGTATTTATAAGGTAAAACGTGATATTTTGATTCATGTATACATTGTAGAAAGTTTCAATTGTTGGGAAAAGTTGAGTGTTGGGAGAAGCTGAGGCAGGGAGGGTTTGCATGTCTGACATAATGTAAAAGAGTCTTGGAACATGTCCAGGGTCCAGGGTCTAAAACCCCTTGTGGCCTTTGGAACACCAGGCTCTGTACTTAAGGGTTGGAAGGCTACCCTGATGCACCATAGTCTAAACCGAGGGCATAAAAATCCCTTGTGGCTTGGATAGAATCCAGGGCTCCTGGCTCTGGAATGTGTCTAGACTTGCTGGCTTCTTGCTCTTTGCTCTCCCAGGATCCATTGTAAATTGAGTTAAAAGAACCTGCTCTCCATTATCTCAAGTAGCAGAGCAAATGCTAAACCATCACAGCTGTAACTCATGTGCTTAATGCAACGTGCCCTTTTGACCTCTATATTCTCACCACCTGTTGGATTACCAATAAATAGCATGGGCTCCCAGCGCTCGGAGCCTTCACAGCCTCCATGACCGCGATGCCCCCGGTCCCATGTTTCTCAAACTGTCTTTTCTCAGTCCTTGGATTCCGCCAGTCTTCGTTGCCTCCATGACCTGGTGTTGGGTCTGATCACCCCAACATTCAATCAAGCAAATTAACATATCTATTACCTCATCCTCTTTGCATTTCTTTGTGGTGAGAATGTTAAAAATTTATTTTTCCAGCAATTTTGAAATGTGCAATACATTATTAACTGTGGTCACTATGCAGTGCAATAGATTATTGCACTAAAAATTATTCCTCCAATCCAAATGAGCATTCACACCCTCTGATCAATATCTCCCTTGTCCCTATCCCTTCTCTTCCCCCGCACTTCCCAACCTCTGGTAATCATCTTCCTACTCTGTGTTTCAATGAGACTGACATATTTAGATTCCACATATAAGTGAGATTATACAGTATCTGTCCTTTTGTCTTACTCCACTTAGCATAATGTTCTCCAGTTTCATCCCTGTTATCACAAAGGAGAGAGTTTCCTTTTTTAAGGCTGTATAATATTTCATTGTTCAAAATGGAATACCACATTTTAAAAATCTATTTATCTGTTGATGGACACTTAAGTTGCTTCCATACCCTGACTATTGTTAATAATTCTGAAATAAACACGCGAGTACAGGTATCTCTTCCACATGCCAATTTCAATTCTTTTGGATATATACCCTGTAGTGGGATTGCTGAATCATACAGTAATTCTATTTTTAGTTTTTTGAGGAAACTCCAAACTGTTTTCCAAAATGGCTGTACTAATTTACATTCCCACTGATAATGTATGAGGGATTCCTTTTCTCCCTTGTCAACACATTATTCTTTTTTTTTTTTTTTTACAGCCTCTCTAACAGGAGTGAGATGATACTTCCATGGTTTTAGTTTGCATTTCCCTGACAACTACAGATGTTGAGCATTTTTCATATTCCTGTTGGCCATTTGTATCTCTTCTCTTCAATATGTATGGGCCAAGCACAGTGGCTCACACCTGTAATCCCAGCACTTTGGGAGGCCAAAGCAGGCAGACTACTTGAGCTCAGAGGTTCAAGACTAACCTGGGCAACATGGCAAAACTCCATCTCTACCAAAAAAAAAAAAAAACACACAAAGATTTAGCCAGGCATGAATGGTGACATGTGCCTGTGGCCCCAGCTACTCAGGAGTTTGAGGTGAGAGGATGGACCACTTGAGCCCAGGAGGTAGAGGTTGCAGTGAGCCAAGATCACACCACTGCACTCCAGCTTGGGCAACAGAGTGAGATCCCATCTAGAAAAAAAGAATAAAGACAAGATGTCCTTTCAGGTTTTGCCTATTTTGTAATAGTTTGTAGACATGACTAGAGACACTTTCTTGGCAAAGGCAGTACTAGAATTGGACCTAAAGGAGTTAGAACTTTTAGAGGCAGTTTTTTTGGAAAAGCTGCACTGTGTAGAAGATTTATGTTTGCCACATGAAATGGGTTTCTTAAATGACCAGTGGTGCAATCTGGGGAAGAAGGAGTTGTATTTGTGATATATGGTAAAAAAAAAAAAAAAAAAAAAAAAAAAATTAAATGGTTCATTAAAACAAGGTCACTTTGCACAATCTAGCATACATTGGTATTTTCTTTCTTCATTTAAAGCCTTGCTTAGGAATTTGGATGTTGAAACTATTTAAGATGTGAGTAAGTTTGACCTGATAGAAGACACAAAATAGTTTCTTGTTACATAGAAATTTCATGTCACTAGCTGAATCTGTCAGAAAAAGAAATGAAGGAATCTATAAGTTGCTTTTAGATTGATTTATTGCCATGTTTAAACTAGTTTTACCAGAGAGAATTGTTTTTGCCTCATCAGTGTGACTGAATCAGTGGGCTGGAAAATAAAATTTCTGAGTTCCATTTTTACTATGTGCCAGCAAGGAATTTGAACAAGAAACTTTGTCTAACTCCTTTTATACATACAAAAAGTAAATTTTAAAATGTCTAGCTTTCTATAGTGATTAATGTTTCATTAACTGACCAAATCTACCAGCTAAAACATAGAGCTGTAATTCACTGAAAACTTCATAAAGATTACATGTCATTTTATAACTGCATTTTAACAGTTTCATTTATTTTGCTTTATTTTAGGAATTATAGAAATATGGTAAATGGAGTACTACTTCAATATGTTTTAGTTTACCAAGGAATACATCATGCATTTTGTCATTGAAGCCTTGTAGAATACCTCTAAACTCAGCAGGCATCTCTTTTAAATGTCTTTAATAAACTCACTCTGCTATTCTCTGGAAGGTGAAAAGTCTGATCCAAACTCAAACCTCTGATTCTCCTACAAACCTACTACATCAATTGATAACTTTGTTTTTACTTGAATGATATATTAAAATGAGAAGTTTCACCAGAAGGTAATTCCCTTAATTTCCCATGATTTATCTGAATTGTACACATCCTCTGCCCCATTCTCCTCTGAATCCCACCTGCCCCTGACTTCTCCTCTTACCCTTCATCATTAATGTATTTGTCCATGAATGGCTGTTTCTCACTACTATTCAGACATATTCGTTCACGTTAAAACATATTTAAAAACATACTTTTTTCCAACCTACCTCCCCATGACACTCAAACTTACCGAAAACGTTGTCCTGACTCACACCTTTGTTTGACCCCACTCATTTCTGGATGTCAAACTACAAAGTGGTGAACGAACCCAGGCACAATGGTAGTACAGGTCCAAGCATAAAGATCTCAGTGTGTGGACACACACAGAATGCTGGAAGACTACCTTGTTGTTTCTCACATCTTCAATCACAGAATGCAAAACGAGGCTATCTGAACAGTCTTCAGAATTTTCAACTCACCTCTCCTGCCTTTATGCCATGGGATAAAACCCCTTATCACAAATCATCACCCTTCAGGAATACAGAAATGTATGTATATGTATTTAAAGAAATGATAGAAACAGAAAACGGATTTTGTGGGTAAGTAGAAAGACAGACTGTGAATCCATGGTTCTTGCACATTATTGCTTCAATGACCTCTTCACTCCCATTTTTTAAAAAACTGCTCAGAATAACAGTAATAATATCTTACTGTAAAAAGCAGCTGTATAAATAAATTACAATAATTATATTCCATAACTGTAATCTTATTATTACAGAAAGTATTGTAAATACAGCCATAATATTACAGAGCAAACATTGTGCTATTGAAATGTTAGATATAATGCTCTTCTAGATACAAACTAAAATGTAACTGCATTTTAATACTGTAACACTTACTAAGAATTATGGAAACTCAGTAGATGAAATACTGTCTTAATATACCATTTAAATGTTAATAGCATTTCATTTTAAATGATGGAATCATTACTTATGAGCATAATAATCAGAATTATCTCCAGAAATGTCTTTTAGACAAGTTCTAATGATGCATTTTTAAAAATTTACTGAATATAAAATAACTTTGTCCTCAGCACTTTCAATAATTTACTAGTGATGTAATTTTTCAAGTTTGTTTACTCATAATAAATTCAAGCATATATACAAGAAATACATTTATATAAAAATCACATGATACAAGAAAAGAAGAACATGACAAATGCTTCAAATTGTGATTCTAATCTAATACAAAACATCACAAACCCTCTGCACTTTACAAAAACACAGATCATAGTTTTATGAGCTATGGGACCATAAAAATGTCGGTTATATTAGAAAGTTTTTTCCCCTGTATTGCATATTTTTAAATATTTTTTTACATATCTTTATCTCTGAATTTTTATTTGTGGACACATAGCTTCCAAACAATGGGGGTTACAGTCCATCAAATTAGAACATTTAGTTTATTTTCAATATGTTTGATGAATCTACATATGTGGAAATATTTTGATCAATTTGATTGAGGTATAATTTATGTCCAGTAAATTGAGTTCTCTTAATTGGCAGTTTAATTAATTTTAACAGTTGATGCACTGGGGAAGCCACTGCTATAATCAAATTACAGAACATTTTATTAGCCTACAAAGCCTCCTCCCACCTCTTTGCAGGGCCCCTGTGCCTCCACCACCCTGATCCATCCTAGATGACTACTGGTCTGTTCTCTGTTGCTACAGACTAATTGCATTTTTTTTAGAATTGTGTATAAAGAAAATCATATCGTAAGTTTTGTATCTGGTTCAGTGATTTTGAGACAGACACATGTTGTTTTCTGATTCAGTATTACATTTCATTTTATTGATTAGTATTATTCTATTGTTTAAATCTACAAAATATTTTTATCCATTCTTTTGACAGACATTTGGGCTGCTACCAAATTTTAGCTATTATGAATAAAGCTTCCATAAATATTCTTGTAGAAATCCATCTTTAGACATAAACTTTCATTTGTGCATTTGTATTAATAGAAGTGCAGTTTTTGCCTTAAAAAGTATGTATATAATTGACTGTGTAAGAAATTTCTAAAGCACTTCCAAAGTTTTAGTAATCTTTTATACAATCACCAGCAATCATTGAGAATTCTATTTGTAACTTTTCACACACTTACTGTTGTCAATATTTCTAATTTTAGTCCTAGTGGGTATTAGATGACACGTAACTATGATTTTAATTTACATTTTCTGATAACTTACATGCTTTTTATTTTTGGCCATTTGTGTATCTTGCTTTGTGAGAATGCTAACTCAAAGTCTAAAATAATTGCTCATTTTATATTGACTTATGTGATAGTGTGGGCCTTCCAAAAAGCAAATGCTAAAATGAGATTATACATGCAAAGATTTTTTGGGGAAACAGCTGTGGGAAAAAAAATAGAGCCACAGAAAGCAGGGCAATCTTTAGATCACAATGCTGGTCTGACACCTGTGAAGGAAACGAAATGGGAAGGAAAGAGAATTGGATAGGAAGAGTCTCAGACCACTGCAGCACCATATGAAAAAGACTTAGAAGAGTTGATGGGGAGTCCTGCAACCAAAGTAATCCACTAAGGAGTCCCCCATCTCACGGGAATGGGCCCACATTAGCACGGCTGGTGTGCTCCACCATGGGTAGACCCAGCAGTGGCCAACGTTGCCTCAGGGCAAATGTGAGACAGCAGCAGGAGTCTGCAGTCAGTTGCACCTTCTCAGCAAGAGATTACAGCCCCCACTTCCCACTCCACCCCACAAACCTTCTTTCTGCAGGTTCTAGCAATACTCCTCTGCGGTGCAAGGGCCTCTCCCTCTCTCTCTGGGGGGAAATGGAGAAGAGGAAAGTTGGTGGAACTAACTGCTGACCTGTTTGAAAATTTATGCTCAGGGCCACACTGCTACTCCTTCTATTTCTCCTCCATTATCCATTTTAAAGTCTTCTCATCCTTGCTCTCACCTTGGCAGGTCTTACTGGCTTATCTGGTGCGGCCCAAACTATTATCTCTGCAGCATCTGAGCCCTAGAAATCACACTTTTATCAGGCCAGTATTGCTATATGTATTTAGTACCCAGAGGCACCTAGTACATCACCTGGGTTCAGCACATCTACAGCCACCTGCGCTCACTGATTGGAAGCAGTGTTACCTCTTCTTGTCTACTAGAGTCAATTGCCTCTGATTTATGGTGGCTTCTCTTCTCACCTGCTGGTTCCTGGTCACAAAAAGTCCAAAGAACCGTGGCAGTTGCCATAGCCTGTGGCCCAGTGGAATTCTTTATTTGACTCTGGCAAGAGTGTGCCCCACTGGGAACCATGACCTTGAGTTTAACGGAAATCGGAGTTGTGCGAATGCATAACACAAACCATCTCAGTCTTATGGACTGATTGTATATCACTTTTCATTCCTTGGCATTATTTTTTATTGAGAACAATGAACCGTATAAATCTTTAATGTATGCATGCAATGCAACCACAAGGATAACATCCATTCTTTCAGAGTGTTGCCTCTAAACTGGCATTTTAACTGTGCTTTTAGAAGGCTGTGTCAGAGCCCTATGGGGCCAGCTGCTTCAGAATAATGCATTATGTATTACAACCATTGCATTTCATGATCATGGACGACTTGAGGTCTTAGGCCATGCAGTAAAGAAGAGAAAGCAATAATAGGTGTAAAAATTAAAAAGAAAGATGTAAAAGTGTCTGCATAGAATGAATATGCTATCTGCTTAGTAGAACACATTAAATAATCTGCTTAAAGAAACCAGTTGAAACTATTAAGTTGGTTTAGCAGAGCAACAGGGCATAACAGCAATATAAAAAATCAATCATAATTCTATATACTGATAACAAACAAATGGAAATTTAAATTAAAATCACAACATAACTGCATGAAAAAACATGAAATCCTTAAAATATCCAACAAAATACGTGCAATGGATATTTGTACATATTCGTTGTGCAATTATCTTGAAATGATAAGACTGAAATGATAAAACATTGCTTAGAGACACTAAATAAAACATAAACAATGTAGATGTTTAAGCTATTCATGGATTGAAAGACAATAGTAAGAAATTAGGTTTCTCTAAATTCATCTATAGATTCAACTCAATCCGTGTTCAAATCTAGGAAGGACCTTATTTTACAATTACTTTTTTTTTATAAATTGACAAACTAAGTCCAAAATTTACATGGAATTATAAGCAACTAAAATAGCCTCAAGAATTTTGAAAATTAAGAACAAATGTGAAGTACTCATACATCTAAGTTTAAAATTTACTATAAAGTACCATAAGTCAGCCAGTGCAGTATTGACAAAAGGCTAGACATATAGAACAACAGAACAGGATGGAAGCAGTGATATGTAAAAAATTAACTTGAAATGGATCATAGGCCTGTACGGAAAACCTAAAACTATAAATTTTCCATAATAAAACACAGGAGAAAAGAAATGTCCTCAGCTTAGGCAAAGATTTATTAGGCAAAAAAAGCATTCGGTTAAAAAATTAAAAAGCATTAATCATAAAAGAAAAAATTCATAAATTACACTCCATCAAAATTTAAAACTCCTGCTTCTGAAATATTCTAAACATGAAAAAGCAAAAGACATACCAGAGAAAATATATGTACTTATCTGTTAAAAAGCTTTTATCCAGAATAAGGACTTCTTTCTGACTCATTAATATGACAAATAATTTAAGAAAGAATTGGGAAGAGAAAGAGATAACCATTAAAGATTTATAAATGGCCAAAAAAAAAAAAAAAAAAGCACACAAAGCCCTGATCAACTTCATTAGTTGAAATACAAATTCAAACCTCAGTGAGATAACACCACACATGCTATAGAATGATTAAAATTAAAAAGACTCGTCAAAGCAAACATTGATAAGGATGACTTCTGGTAGGAATGCAAAATGGCACAGTCACTTTGGAAAATATTTTGTTAATTCCTTGGATAGTTAAACATATACTTGTCAAATGATTTACCAATATCACTTTTAGACATTTACTCAAGAAAAATGAACACATATGCTCCCTAACGCATGTGAATATTCACAGAACTAGAAAGTGATGTGGCCATACCACACCTGGTCTATCACACATGAATAAGCAAAAAAATGACACATCCGTACAATGTAATACTGCTCAGCAATGAAAAGGAAATATTGATATGCAAAATATCAATATCTTTTTGTGAAAGAAGCCTGCCACAAGAGACATTGTATTGTATAATTCCACTTATACAAAATTCTAGAAAAAAGTAAAACTATAGTGAAGAAAGATCATCAATTATTGCAAGAGATGGGAGCAGGAAATTGACTAATGGGACATGGAGAAACTGAGGAGTGAGGGCAATTTCCCACATCTTTGATTCTGATGATATTTAACTAATGATATATATGTCACCAATCATCTAAACATATACATAAAATTGGTGAATATTTCTATGTATGTCAGACCACATGAATGGTGATTTAAAACAAAAGCACGTTATCAACGTTGTCATAATGAACCTCTGGAGGGGTTCAGTTTAGCTAGAACTAATGAAAGCATACACAGTACCTTCCAGAATTCCTGCCTAAGGACAGGTGACCGGAGCACTTGTTCAGCAGCTTTCAGCCCCAGCGTGTTTGTTACTTAACCTTGTCCATCATAGCTATGTAGGTTCTTGAGACAAGGCCCTGAAGCAGGAAGAAGAAAGACATCTGCTATTCACAGAGACTGGATTCTTGTCCTGATTAAAAAATACTGTTTTCTTTCTTCCTATTTAAAAAGTTGGCCCTTATCTAGATGAAGGCAAAGTCTTGGTTTACAGCCAAAATAAAACAGGGTTAAAAATCAGGAGTTTTGCCACAATGAGATACCATCTCACACCAGTCACAATGGCTATTATTAAAGTCAGGAAACAATAGATGCTGATGAGGCTGTGAAGAAATAGAAATGCTTTTACCCTGTTGGTCGAATGTAAATTAGCTCAACCATTGTGAATGACCGTATGGCGATTCCTCAAGGATTTAGAACCAGAAATACCATTTTGTCCAGCAATCCCATTACTGGGCATATTCCCAAAGTAATATAAATCATTCTACTATAAAGACACAGGCACACGTATGTTTATTTCAGCACTATTTACAATAGCAAAGACATGGAACCAACTCAAATGCTCATCAATGATAGACTGGTTAAACAAAATATGGCACATATACACCATCCATACTATGCAACCATAAAAGGGAATGAGATTACGTCCTTTACAGGGACGTGGATGAAACTGGAAGCCATCATCCTCACAAACCAGCACAAGAACAGAAATCCAAACACCTCATGTTCTCACTCATAAGTGGGAGCTGAACAATGAGAACACATGGACACAGAGAAGGAAGCAACCTACACCAGGGTCTGTTGAGGGGCGAGGGGAGGGAACACAGAGGATGAGTCAATAGGTGCAGCAAACCACCATGGCACACGTATACCTACGTAACTAACCTGAATGTTCCGTACATGTATCCCGTTTTTTTTTTGTTAGTTTAAGAAGAAATAAAGAAAAAAAAGAATCAGAAGTTTTGGTTGTAATATCAAATTTGCCACTAACTAGCTATATGTATTGCAAGAAGTCAGTTTTATTTCTATGTCAATTTTTTCTCATTTGTAAATACAGAAGTTGAGTAGTTGTTTTCAACATTTTTTAAAAAACTAATAATACTGGTGTGTTGCAAATCCAACCAAATTTACTCAACCATAATTTATTTGACCACCACTATTGGGGGTGCGTGTATGTTTGTGTGTATATATACATACATATATTCATACATACATACATACATATATATACATACATACACATACATACGTACGTATATTCACATATATACACATATCTGCAAATATATGCTAATGAGAACTTCAGATACATGACAATTTCCATATCTCAGTGATATAACTACAGACAAAAGCCAATAAACTAATCATTTAGTCTACACAGTTTTATCATGGCTAAATGTTCATTTTCCATTAGTGATTTTGAAATATCAAAAACCAGTTACTGAGCTCTCTCCATTAGTAATCATAGTCTACCAGTAAGATCTGTCCACTTATGGAAACAAATGTATATGTAATCCCTAAAGGCCCTTCCCCAAATTTCTCATTATCTGATGATATGTCTCTTGATTGCTCTCCAAAGATAGATAAAAACAAAGTAAACTATGGATCTTATCAAATATAGCATTTGTCATACAATAGTATTAGTAAATTCATGTAAAAAGGAAAACCATGAACCAATTCAATTGCATTTAATACAAAATGTTAACTGTATTTCCAGTTGAGACACCCTCTGAAGAACAGATCAGAACTGTTTTGACTTTGACCATTTGCTGTTACTTATAGGCTTTTAAGCATAGCATTATTTTCCCTCCACTGTGACAAATTGCACGAGAGAAATGGAATGTGGATGGGATTTTGTGTCATCTTCCATGGATTTGATAACTATAGATTTCCCATATTCTGCAACACTTTTGTGTTTTCAATGTCCTTATTTTCATAAATAAAAAAATGCTGCAGCTTATCATAATAAATACCAACAACTAAAAACTAGACAGGAAATCAAACAGAGGATTATTCAGTGAGCTACAAAGCCATTAACTGGGATTTTGGAGTGTGTGAATGATTTTTCAGAGAAACTAAAACATGAAGCCAGACTGTAGTAGGTAACTTCCATTACAACCCTCAGTGATCCCCACCCACTTCCGGGTATTCCGTCCTTTGTGACATCTCCTCCCCTTGAGTGTGGGTTAGACCTAGTGACTTGCATCTAATGAGCAGGATACAGCGTAAATCATTGGATGGTACTTCTGAGGTTAGAATTTTGCTTCTATCTTAGATGATCTCTTCTACTCTTAATTGTTTGCTTGGAGGGAAGCCAGTTACCATATTTTCACCTGCCCTATGGAGAGTTCACATGGCAGGAAATGAACTCAGAGAGATCTCCAGCTAATAACCAGCAAAATCCTGGTGTTTGACAGTAAGCATGTGAGTGAGCTTGGAAATGGGTCTTCTGTGGCCTGACAATGACCAGGTGAATCACCTTCAAAGCAGATCCTTCTTCTTTCAGGTGAGCCTTGAAAGGACTTTGGCCCTGGCCATCACCTTGATTTCGGCCTTGTGAGAGATACTGGACCACAAACACATAACTAAGCCACACAGAGATCCCTGATCCAAAGAAATCATGAAACAATAGCTGTTTATTATTTTAAGTTGCTAAGTTCAGGGACAATTTGTTACACAGCAATAGGCAACGAATACTCCTTGGTTCTTCCAGTAAAAAAAAATCACTCACACAAGATCCATAGTTCCTGATGACAGCATCAGATACCAAAGCCTATTTCTGTAGTAAAGAGACTGAAGCTTCAGCAGTTTTATTCAGCTATGTGGGGCCAAATAAAGAGAAAATGGCATTTAAGGCAGATCACTTTTTCTGTAAGTCTTAGCTCATTTGCTTTAACTGAGAATTTGGCTAATCTCAACCATTTTAGAGCAATCTTAATTATTACAGTATTCTGTCAATAATGCTTTGGTTCATTTATTGTAAATCTGAAGAAAGAAGCTATTTTTTGAAGATTTGTGCAGTTTCTCATAATCAGATAAATACTCACCTGGAAAATAACTTGAGAATTTCTGCTTTCTAGCTTTCTTTTCCAAATAGATAAGGATAAATAATAATATTCATTGTAATATTTTGGTGATCAGACATTCTAGTTTATATAGAATGATTTAGACAAGTACTGGAAGTACATTGGGAGCTTATGACCATTCACAGGTACTCTCTGCTCACCTAACTAGTGTATATCTCTTGCAAAGTGTTTGTGTTGATTTGATAATTACAAAAACTCAAACGACCTGCCCAGCTCCTACCCCCACACTTTTTTGATTTTTAGCAGCTAGGCTTTCTAACAATCGGTGTTCACACTCATTCCCATTTGAGGCTCTGTCATCATACCTGACCCTAGGAAAGCTAGTGGCAGGACACACACACACACACACACATACACACACACACACACACAGAGGAACATATGATCTTGTGCATTGCCTACAATCTCTACATTGAATCATTCTCCTATCTTGTCCCCTCTGACCTTGGGAACTAGTTTCTAATTCTTCATTTCCTACTTTGTGTCCACATTACTTCTCTAAACTCTTCTCAATTATCAAGATGTAGCTTAAACATCACATTTTATTTGGCCTTTTAAAAATCTTCCACCCTCATACATAAAAGGAATTACTAAATTCTCAGTACCCAGACATGTTTTTCAACTTTATTGTAGCATTTATAACATCTTGTCTTATTTTATAGATATTTACACATCTGTGTGTGTGAGAGTGTGTGTGTGTATGTGTGCGTGCACACATGTCCTGCATTAACCTATAAACCCCTTGAGGGCAGGAACAATTTCTGAATCATTTTGCTTATATTTGTATAGGTAGATTGTGGAGAGTGCCTTCTGATCACTCTTTTCTGTTCCATTTCTCCCTTTACTATGACATTGCATATCCTTCCATTTACTTTTGTTCTTTCTGATTTTTTTCTAAACAGCTTTGTGATTTTGTGTAAGAATTGTATATAAAATAGTATTCTTTTAGAAAAATACATCAGCTTGTATTTTCAGTGCACATAATTTGGGACCCATCTCATCCACACTTTTTTCGTGCCATCTGTGATTCTTCAGCAACCTAAGTGCCCGCGCATGTAGGTTAACCACAGATAATTCTTTGTCTTTTCCGATCAACTGCCACAAACTGCCTAATTACTGGGCCTGATCCTGTTATTATTGTCACAAGGCTGTCCTTCGCAATGCTGTCTTTATCTGCTTAGTGACTCCCTATTACCAGCTGATTGTTCTTTCTGCTATGCACTGATTACCATTTCTGGCTTCCCACAGGCACTGAACCAGTACAATTTCTAAAAACTACCTTAACAGGCCTGCGTAGACTGTGTTTGTCTCCTCACACTCTTCTGGGCTTATCTTTCAGAGCATCAATATGTTCTGCAAAAATAAGGGGTTAAGTAAATATATACATTTGTATTAATAATAATCGATGTGACACAAAAACATGTCTTATCCATTTTCAAAATTGGCACATTATAAATGTCAAGTGCCTTCCAATTCAGCAATTGGGTTATGAGAATTAAATCATGAATGTTATATTTTATATCAATTTCATTCTCAGTAGGGAATATTGCAATTGACATTAAGGCAAAATAGTAAAGAGTAACACGGGATATGGGAAGCACAAAGGAACAATTTATTAACAAGCACATTACATTTTGCTATTCTCTAACATAAAATTGAAATGTCATTTACAAAAAGAAATAGGAAGTGAGGGACTTTATACTCTAAAGTCATTGGGAACAAAGATTATGAAATCATGTACACGCATGTACATGTATATACATATACGTATATGTGTACAGATATTATATAGATGATAAATAGATAGGCAGAGAGATAAAAAATAATAAATAGATATTAAAGTAGGAGAGAGACACATCTGTCCCTGACCTCCGGAGAGGACTGAAAATGAATGGATTAAGTTTAATAAATCTGAAGTCAAGGAAATGTGCCTGATGATTTGTTCTTGAACAATGTTCCTGCAGATGAAACTTCTCCATTTAACATATTCACCCCTCTAGGGCAGGCAGCAACTCCATGAAACGGCATGGATTGAGGGGACAGAGGGCAGATGGGGTGTGGTGAGAGAAAACTCAGACTCTAAGCTCCAGTTCCTGACAGCCAGAAGCATCTACTGAAGGCTCTGTTTGCCTTGTTTGGGACCTTCTCTTCCATTACATTTCTATTATAAGATAACATAAACTTAGTTTCTGAGGTCTGGCCTGGGGATTCTCAACAGTAACGCTCTGTAAAACTATCTGGCAATGGCCATGCAGTGATGAAAACAATTCATTGTATACCTTTGCTGAAATCAAAGACACCCCAGAATCCCCTTCAATATTTGAATGGCTCAAGCCATGCCAGTAGAACAATGGGAATTCTACCCCACAAACCAATCTCGTAGTAGTATTTATAGTGAACATTATGAGTGCTCCTTTTTAGTATTTTAGCCACGTCTCTATTATAACACCAGACTTTATTGAAAATATTTGTGTATCTCAGGTAAGAGACTGCAAATTCTCAGTCTCTTATAGACTATCTCTAATTTATTTTCCTATTGTTGAAACCTAGTCTCTTCCATACATATAGTAGAGACTCAGTATTTCTGTTAAATGAATGAATAAAGGCCAGCTATGGAATACATGCATACCTCTCCCTATAGATAAATATATACTCATATGTTTGCAGACCTTGCCCATATTGAGGTTTCTACAATATATAAGATTTTTATATTTGTAGTGTGTCTTTTTCTCTCAAAAAGTTGTTTTTAGATGAGTTGTAGTTTAGAGCCACTATAATTAATGTCAATATAAATAAATGAGGGAAACATCATATGGCTAATAAATATTTCCATTTTGAGATTTTGTAAATATGAAAGTATTTACACAAATTTTTTGTACATTTGTTTAATGGAAAATGACAGCACATTCTATACCATCAAATCCCACAAAATGCAGAATTAGAAAGATTTACAATTCATCGACTGCTAAAGCTAGATATAGTATGAACCAGATCAATTTGAAGAAACTGTTCAGGTCAAAAAAAGTACCAATAGATGACTAAATAAAGACAAATTATAGGCACAAAGAGTCTCAAATTTATAGACATACATAAATATTTTTAAACTTTCAGGAACAATATTGTAAATGATCTAAGAATTTTCCACTGAGTCCTTTATTCAATGTTTAAGATATATTGTGCATAAATTATTCAAATATGTACTTTTATAATTTGTTATATATTTTACCTTATGGCATTTCCTTATTAGTGTGAACAAATAAATAGTATTTTCTACTTCCTTTCCTACTAAATTTCTCTGTTCAATAAATACTTTCTTATTCCAACAATTTGTTCCTAGAATATTTATTATTAATGTGTTTCATTATAATGCCATAAAGCAGACATAAAACTTTTAATTTTTCATATACACATATGAGTCTAACAATATTTATAAAAATATGTATATATATGCACCAGAATTATACATTATGCAACTTATGTATGAATTATTCCTAAACAATAAACATGGAGAGCATATTAGAAGAAAAACTTAAAATTTATGAAACTCTCTAAAGGACAAAGTAAAATGCAAATTAAATGCAGAGTTAATGTATTTTGAAAGTAATAAAAAGTATAACAAGACAGAATATTAAGAAAAATTTTCCATTTAGTTTTACTGTGTCAACAAAAAACAAATTTTTCATACTTAATTACTTTTCAGGCATTCTAATTCACTGGATTTTTTAAATTATGGGAAATAAATAGTATTAATTGCAGAGTAATAACATATTTTTACGGTCTTTTTATGCACGGTGTGTTTCAAAATCGTAATTTCATTTTTTCTTGTAAAATGTAACTATACTCCTACCTAGAGATACCATTGTGTATGTACGACAATGCTATGAACTCACAGATACTTACTGATTAATAGTTTTTATTTTGTTCCAGAAATAACAACAAAAGTAACATGGAAAAAAAATGAAGAGGAATGTTTTCCTCCTCCAATCTGGATAGCTCATTCTTTCTTATCCCCCTCTGAAAATTTTATTCTTCTCTATTTTTCCCAAAAATTCAGCTCACATTCAGCTCATCTTCCCTGAATTCCCTGTTTTCTTTCACCATTTTTCTTGATTTTAGGGAGCCCTTCTTCTACATGCATATATCATGTAATTGGACTTTCATTTAGCATTTTCCTTTGTTCTTTGTAAAATGATTTCTATATCCTTTTATTTTTGCAAAGTCCAGAATGTCAGGCTGAACTCATTTCCCTATCCTTCCACATTTACTGCACTGTGTTCCACAGAGTTCATGCAGTATAGATCTGCTGCATTCTTACTGCTATTTTACTTTTTCCATCAGCATTGATGTGGAAAGCACAAATTGTGCAAATGATTTTAAGTAACATGAAGTTTACCTTTTTCTTGGTGACAAAGATACAAGTAAGAGTAGACTATATCAGTGCAATGTTCATTTAAAATAAAAACAGTATTATGGTGTTAATTACAGGTTAATTGAATTGACCAGCATACCAAACTCTATATATGCTATGATTAAATCTATAAAATACACATATGCATTTTAAATGTTTGTAATATAAAATTGAAGACATGAGGCACAATATTAGCTGTTGACTTTTTCTTCACTGTTAAAATGCAGGTATATTTTACAGTGTATTTACGGTTCATTAAATCAGTATGCAGCAGGTTCAAAGGATCCAGGGAAGCCAGTCTCCATAGAGCATTATCTCTGGACTTAATAATTTGGAAATCCAAGATTCACTTGCAAAAATTATAAAAACTACAATATTTTTCCCGGACATTTCTGGGACCTCACAGGTTACAGTGCCAGGACCCTTTTTTTTTTTTTTCTGATTGCAAAAACCTCTCTAACCCAGCCAAATCCTTGCAAAACCCAGTCACCATATGATGAATGGAAAACAATTGTGACATATCCCCTATCAATGAGATACTAACTTTGACTTTTCCT
Source organism: Colobus angolensis palliatus (assembly GCF_000951035.1). Classification (NCBI taxonomy): domain Eukaryota; kingdom Metazoa; phylum Chordata; class Mammalia; order Primates; family Cercopithecidae; genus Colobus; species Colobus angolensis. The sequence goes on along the minus strand of NW_012114488.1, from coordinate 2,452,006 downwards.
GTTAGGGTAGATGCCCTAAATACAAATTATCTTGCTTTTGTGATATGTGACTAAGGCTTTGTATGAACATCTTGTTATTACACAATTGGGTTTCAAATATAATAATCTCAAATTCAAAATCAGATCTCTTGCAGTAAAACAAGCCCCTTCTATCAACTAATACACCAAGATAACAACAAAATACAAATCTCAAAAATCATATGTCTCTTGTGGGCATACAGGCATATAGTTACATATTAGAAATATTTTAAAGAAAAACAAAGAAGAGACTAGAAAAACTACATTTGGGCTGTTGAACACAACTAAAATGAGTAAGAATTTTATAAAAGGTCCACCAAGTACAACAAACGAGATTAACACCATATGCAGATATCAAAATTAACTAAAGTTGGAAGCTGTAAGTATTAATCAGTAGTATAGATTTCTTTATTTAGAAAAGAAGTACAGCATAGTGGATCAAAACCACTTAGTAATAATAATAATAAAAACCTTTGGCTGCTTCTATAGTAAAAAATTAAAGCTGCTGTGTTTCAGCATACAGTTACCTCCAGCTGGTGTGGTGTTTTATTTTTCCACAGTTGTTATCACAAAACACTGATGTACCAAGATGTTTTCACAGCAGTGGTAGATACGCTGCTATTTTTTTTTTTTTTTTTTTTTTTTTGAGACGGAGTCTCGCTCTGTCGCCCGGACTGGAGTGCAGTGGCCGGATCTCAGCTCACTGCAAGCTCCGCCTCCCGGGTTTACGCCATTCTCCTGCCTCAGCCTCCCCAGTAGCTGAGACTACAGGCGCCCGCCACCTCGCCCGGCTAGTTTTTGTATTTTTAGTAGAGACGGGGTTTCACCCTGTTAGCCAGGATGGTCTCGATCTCCTGACCTCGTGATCCGCCCATCTCGGCCTCCCAAAGTGCTGGGATTACAGGCTTGAGCCACCGCGCCCGGCCTACGCTGCTATTTATTTCACCACTAGGGTAAAGGTCAAATAACTTAGTGAAATTGATTTAGGGCTCTGTCTGGGTCAAGTAACCTCCATGATTGGTTAATTTACACGTAAAAGGGGAACCATAAAACATAAATCTCATGTGGCTACAGTGTCAATAAAGTTGTCACATAGCTGAGTGGGTGATACTCTTTTTAACTATAATGCAGAGACTGTTTCAAACCATCTATCCACCTTCAAGAAAATGTTTCAGTGACTTTCCTCACCTACCAAATGGGAATTGGAAAGCTTATCATATAGATGTGCGGAGAGGAATAATAAGCCATCACAATCTGTAAGAATACTTCATGTTTGTTGTTGTTGTATATAGGTAATTGGGAAATAATATGGACCTTTGTGGCCGGGCACGGTGGCTCACACCTATAATCCCAGCATTTTGGGAGGCTGAGGCGGGCAGATCACGAGATATCAAGACCATCCTGGCCAACACAGTGAAAACCCGTCTCTGCTAAAAATACAATAAATTAGCCGGGCGAGGTTGCGGGCGCCTGTAGTCCCAGCTACTCGGGAGGCTGAGGCAGGACAACGGCGTGAACCCGGGAGGCGGAGCTTGCAGTGACCCTAGATCGCACCACTGCACTCCAGCCTGGGCGACAGAGCGAGACTTCAACTCAAAAACAAATAGATAAATAATAATAATAATAATAATAATAATATGGACCTTTTTGAAAGCATGTTAATCTCGGTAACAAGTTCACAAGGTTGGTTTTATGCAAAGTTAACCTGAGACCTTTCCATTCAAGACAGAATATTTTATTCACAACAGAATATTTGGTTATACAGGGGCTCTAAACTCAAGTTCTAACTCTGAGGATGACCACTGTTTTCTCGAAAAGTTTTACATGCCTGCCTGATGGCAAACACTGTAACTTTCTCATTTTCGCATCCAGGATCTCACTGTTGATCTCTCTCTTTCTCTGCCATGGCAGCTTTTTGATCAATTAAAGCATTAAGTATTCAGAAATTATTTCAATCCACAAGTATTAATTGATTGTCACTTGCCAGCAACAGTGGCAAACAAAGTCAACTCATGAAGCTTACAGTCAAGTGTGGAGACAGGTTTAAACAAAAATCACCAAAAAGTGATTAGTGCAATAAAATAGCAGTAAAGTGTGTCACATGTTAAGAGCTCTACACTGCTGCCCTCAACTTTGGAGCATTCCCTTGGCACTCAAATAGCTTTATTTGACTATCTAACATGACCACAGTTTAGATATCACTGTTCCCAAGGTGTATGTAGAAATGTGAGGACCAGCTTTTGGTTGTCTTAATGATTAGGATATAATTATTCTGTCACTTGGTGGGAAAATCCAGTAATACAATTGTACTGTAATGTACAGAATTCACAAAGATGTGAAACAAAAGAAAATTTTCTCCTGGCTAGTGGAAATATGGATTAGTTGATCCACTTTGGAAAACTACTTGCCATTATTTACTAATCTGAAAATGTTGCTGGTGGGCCAGTTCAGGTTCTTGACTTCATTCACCACACAAAGAATTTGAAAGCAAGTCCAAAGTAAGAGTAGGCAAAGAAGTTCATTGCAAAGCAAAAGTACACTCTGAGAGGCAGAGAGGGCTGCTCAAAGGGAGAGATAACAGCTAGTATCCTAAGAGGAATTCCTTTCATGGGAGTTGTACACAAGCATTCATAAAATACTGGTGAGCTCAAGTATGCAAAGGCAGACCTGCAGTTGGTGCATGTGCTCAACATCTACATGCTCTCGGATGCATTGCACGTATTATCAGTAGATAAAAATCTCCACATAGGAGTGTGTTTTTTGCCATTAAAATGAGAGAAAGGTCACTATAAGCTAAACCTTGAGCCTAACTGCACATGTGGGACCCCGGAGAAACCCCTACCCCCCAAGACAGGAATTTGTAGCTCATAGTTTCCTGGGCTTTTAGTGCTGATTGGCTGGAGATTGCGGGAGCTACATCAGGAATAAGGGACTTTTGTTCTCTTTCCCAGGACATACCAGGTATCAGGAACTTGTAACCATTTGGTAATCTGCTGGTATACTGTAGGACTGCTTATCTTGCAAAAGAGTTACATGCTGATGCAGGAAGGTGCAAGAGATGCAAAGCTTCCTGCAAAAGCGGTCCGTGGGGCATTACACAAGGGGGCAAGTCAGCTTGGCTCTGTAATCTTACTTATCCTGCCCCAAAAATACACGTAGCCAGTGAACCATCATTTTTCCTCCTAGGTACATGCCTAACTGAAATGCATTAACTTGTAAGCTCCATATACACAGGGTGAAACTCCAAGAAACCCAGTGGAAAATAGCATCTGGGAGGCTGTGCATGGATTGCAGCAGCCACATGATCTGAAAAGAAAGAGATTAGTCCAAGCCTTGTAAAGATGAAGGTATCTTTATGAATATGATGAGCTTTTATGTGAGTCTCAAGAAGGACCATGACCCTGAAGATAGGGTCATCACCTATGATTACGACCCATGACTTAAAAGTAAGAGGAAATTTATAGGAATAACTCTAACAAGGTCTAAAATCAAACTTTGACAGAGGCAAGGTGACAACACTGCTACTTCATCTGCTTGTTATAAAAAATTTTTCACATTCTCAAGTAAAAATCTAATGCCATGCAGAGATGCTACAGTTTCTTATTCTCAATGTCTGAAATCCAATAAAAATGTATGAGGCATGCTAGAATCCAAAATAAGTAAAAACCAAGAGGAAAACGCACATATTTTTTGAGAGACCCACAGGTTTTCATATACTGGAATTAATAGATAGAAAAATTTTAAAATAAGTATGTTTAATATATTCAAGATAGAGAAGAAAGGGTATGTAATGGACTGAATGTTTCTGTCACTCTCAAAATTTATAGGTTGAAATCCAAACCACCACGGTGATGCTAGTAGGAGACGGGGCCTTTGGGAGGTGATTAAGGTCATGAGGCTGAACCCCACAGGAATGGGATTAGTACCCTAATAAAAGAGACTCCAGAGAGTGTATGGGCCTCTTCCATCACGTGAGGACACAGAAATCTGCTTTGATCTTGGCTTCCTAGCTCCTAGAACTGTGAGAAATAAATTTTATTCTTTATAAGTTACTCAGTTTACGGTAATTTTTTTAGAGTAGCCTGAACAGACTTAGGGGACAACATAATGAAGAGATCAAGAATGTCAATGTAAAATTGGAATCTACATAAAAGCAATCAAATAAGTATTATATAAGCAGTAAATAAAATATCTGCAATAAATACTCAATGGACGGGTTAAAAACAGTCTGGAAACTGTAGAAGATAAGAGTAGTAAACTAAGAAAGTTCAGCAGCAAGTAATCCAGTTGAGGTACAGAGATAAAGAATAATAAAACAAGCAAAAAATAACAGAATGAGAGAAAAGTACAGAATGCTGTCAAAAGTTTTATCAAAAATGTAATTGGATCTCAGAAAGAAAAAAGTAAATAGGCAAGAGCAATATTTTTAAAAATAATGGCTTAGAATTTTCCATATCTGATTTTAAAAATACACCAATTTATAGACTCTAGAAGGTCAGCATATGTCTAGAAAGAAAATTTTCAAAAAACAAAATATAAACTACACGTATACATATAATCATCAATCAGTTGAATTAAAGACACAAAAACAATCTTAAAAGTAGCCAGGGAAAATAGAAATGTTTTCTTTAAAGGAACAAGAGTAAAACTTACGGCTCATTTTTCATCTGAAAAAGTCAAAAAAAAAACCGAAAATAATATTTTAAAGTGATAGAGAAAAATAATCTTCTATATTTGAATCAACTACCCAGAGAAAATGTTTTTCAAAACAAGAAAAGTTGTGTTCATGTATTGCTAACAGACCCACTACAATAATAATAATAATAACAACAATAAAGGATTTGCTTCAGACTGAATATAAATGATCCCAGATAGAAGTGTGAACATGCAGGAAGGAAGAAAGAGCACTAAAAACAATTTTTTTAAACGAGTAAATATAAATAATTTTTAACAAGATAAAACAAACACAATAATAACCTCTCACGGGCTTTACAACATGAAGATGAAAAAGAAATGACGAGGACAATGATAGTGCAAAGGGTGAAAAGGAATAAACAATTGACTTAAACTGTTGTAAAATATTTACATGTTGCAGTGAGCAGTAAATGTACCAATTTAATTAGACCGTACTAAGACAAGGATCCACACTGAAATCTCTAGGCTGACTACTCAAAATGATATAAATGTGCCTAACTTACAAGATTATGGAAAAAATTCAATAATAGAAACATATTTGATTAATCCAAAAGAAGGCAAGAAAGAAGACATAAAGTAACAAGGAATGGACACTACAAATAGAAAACAACTAGTTAATTTTCAGGCTTAACCATATTTCTATCAGTAACTTTATTAAATGTAAATAAAACAAATGTCCCAAATAAAAGATTATCAGACAAGATTTTAAAAAATGATTCCAATGTATGCTGTATACCAAGAGAGGATTCTTTTTAAATACAGCCATTGAAAAAGTTGAAAGAAAAAGGATGGAAAATGATGTTATGCTATATCTTGAAAAACACAAACAAGTGTGTATACCTATTTTGATATCACGCAAACTAGAATTTAAGGCAACACGTATCACCGGAGGTTAAGAGAGTCATTTTTAATAACGAAAGTTTCAATGCCACACCAAGATATAATAATACTAACATTGTATACATGTGATGCCACACATGTAATTTGATGCCACAGCCTCAAATTACATAAAGCAAAAGTTGACAGAACTAAAAATAGAAATAGGTAAGTTCAATGTCACAGTTTGATATTTTCACACATTGCACTCAGAATGTGATATTAACAAGTAAGTAAAAGATCAGTAAGGGTACAAAATACTTAAACACAAAGTTGGACAAATTTCCATATGTAGAACCTTATATTCAACATTTACCCAACACGCATTCTTTATAAGTACACATGTGACATTTGCCAATGTATACCATTCACCAAATTGACCATTCGCCAATACTCTGTGATGCCCCAAAACATACAAAGATCATATACTCTACCACAAACTAAGTTTCAACAAATTTCAAAGGACTGAAATCATGTAGAGCATGTTATGTGACTACAGCGGAATTAAACAAGAAATCATTTTCCATATTGAAAGGAAATTCTCAGATTTTCTACTAGAAAGATAACGAGATCTTCAACAAAGGATTTGTATTTTGATAGTAGCCACACACTACTAAATAATTAATTTGTTAAAGGGAAAATCAGCCATGGTACTTGTTATAATTTATATGCCTTCTATAAGAGTCTCTGTTGTTCTGCTTTCTTAATATTAATACTGTGAAAAATTTTAGCTTTTAATAATCCAATAGAGTTTAAATTATCAATATGGCTTTAATGGGCATTTAGTGATTAAGCAAAAATTCATATATTTATGCACTGAAAACTGTAAGTTTCCCTCTAAGCTCTGTTTTTCAGATGCATGCTACACATTTAGATATCTTGTGTTTTCATTCAGTTCAAAAATATACATAATTTATGATTTTTTATGATTTTCCCTTTAACATTAATTTTGCTCTATTTTCAACTTATTGTGTTAAGAAAGTGACAACATGTTTGCAAAATGAAGTAAAAATGTTTTCACATGTTTCTAATATTCAGTAAATATTTATACAATATTTTATAACAGATGAATATTCATTCTGAGAATTATTATTTTTTTATTATTATTATATTTTAAGTTCTAGGGTACATGTGCATAACGTGCAGGTTTGTTACATATGTATACTTGTGCCATGTTGCTGTGCTGCACCCATCAACTCGTCAGC
>NW_012114488.1:2429398-2439545 GCF_000951035.1 Colobus angolensis palliatus | reverse complement strand
GGGCTGCAGCAGCTGACCAGCACCGATTGTCCGGCACTCCCCAGTGAGATGACCCCAGTACCTCCGTTGAAAATGCAGAAATCACCGGTCTTCTGTGTCGCTCGCGCCAGGAGTTGGAGACTGGAGCTGTTCCTATTCGGCCATCTTGTTCCGCCCTCCGAGAATTATTTTTTAATTCAGATTTTAGTAGTCCTTTTGTGCACTAATTTAAAAGTATCATACAATTGGTTCACGGCAGTCTCACTATTTATATAAGTATGTCTCTCATTTTCATTTGTTGATCAACAATAAATCTCGTTTATCACCCATCACTCAGCATGAAAAATTTAACAAGAATTTATATCCACTTCTTTGCCCATCCCTCAAACTAGCCATCCTCCCTACCTAGTCATTGTGCTGCAGTCTGTGTTTGTGATTCGGCTTTATATTGCAATTTTTAAAGGCATGTCACTTTGCTTGTAAAAAATTTACTGCTCAGTTTTAGGTTTTTTTTCTCCTTACAAAAAAAAAGTTTCACATTTTAAATAACTCTCTGTTACTTACTTTCCTCAATCAGTAGAATGAAAATAGTCCCTTGTATTCTTTAATGTAGTTGTATTCATTCATTTTGACTGCCATATAGCATTCAATTGTGTGAGCATACTAGATTGTATTTACTCAGTTGCTTACCAATTGCATTGGAGTGATTTACTTTTTATATTTAAAGAAACAAACTTGGAAAGCCATCTGCCTCTACATTAGTTTTGATAATATGTCTCAGATAATTTTTAAGGTGATTTATGCTCATGCACCTACTCTGACTCGTATTTATTATTAAGTCAATCAAAATATGCATTAGTTTCATCCAAATTTGCACAATAGTCTTACAGAACATTGGTTCACATACATTATTTTTTGAAAATTTAAAAATAGGCTGGGTACAGTGGCTCATGCCTGTAATCCCAGCACTTTGGGAGGCTGAGAGGGGTGGAATGCTTGAGGTCAGGAGTTCGAGAGCAACCTGGCCAACATGGTGAAACCCCATCTCAGCATGATGACACACACCTGCTGTCCCAACTACTTGGGAGGCTGAGGCAGGAGAATCGCTTGAGCCAAGATGGCACCATTGCACTCCAGCCTGGGCAACAGAGCAAGACTCCATCTCAGAATAAAAAAAAATTTAAAAAGGAAATTAAAAAATATTGTCAAGCACAAAAAAGAAAACAACTATCATCATCCCATCTGGAGTTTCATCCTCCAAATTCATTAAGAAATATGTTGTTTCATATCCTTCCCTGCCTTTCTCTATGCATACATGGTTTTTTGTTGAAAAACTAAGTAATAGAAAAAAGTATAGTTTTTAAAATAATATTTACTCCTTTAAAGGAGGAAATAAACAGGAGTAAAAACTCCTGTTTTGATTTTTCTTTGCTAATATCAGTGTAGTTTGTAATATTCGTGGCATTGCAAGATTTAGCTGTATGGAAATATCATAGCAGGGGGAGTGTTATCAGATTTAGCTAGTTCTTCAGTTACTAAAGCAGCTGAGCATCTTTTTGTTATCTGTACTTACTTTGTGAATGGCTTTGCCATACACATTACTCACTTCCTTTTGTTATTTATTACTTTTAAAATATGTAACGACTTTATATTTGAAGGATATTATTATAGCTTGATATGTGTTGAAAATATTTACAGACTTGCCATTGTTTATTTTCTGTAACTATTTTTGTGACAGTTAAATATCTAGCTTTGTGTAGCAAAACACAAATAATTTTAGTTACAATTTTGGATTTTGGTATTGGATTTACAATAATTATCAATATGCTTGCTTGTAGTAATTACGTATGCAGGCTAAGAGAGGGATATGTCTTGTTTAAGTTTGGATTTCCTCAGGAGCTCAACCTCCATTCCAAGTGTGACTCTGCCCCTCTTTGAAGTCTGCTGTCTGGTATGTCAAAAAGTCATTGCCAGATCCACAGGTACAACTGCAGCTCCTTTCCTGGGGCCTCAGTACTGTTACTCTTAAATTCCACTCTAAGATGACAAAAAGACGCCAACTGTGGATCCTCAATTTTGCCACAATCTGCCCTAATCTCTAGCTCACATCTCGAGCTCCAGATTTTGAAGAACTAAAGACTTCCTGACATACCCTTTAATCTTGTTCTCCCTGAATCTAACACTTCAGCCATTGGCACTAAATTCAACCTCGAAGTACATTGTATCTAACAGGAATTCTTTTTCAGTGCTTTCCTCTGGATACCATTTACTCTGATATATATATGACACAGAAATATCTGACACTTAAATTCCTACATTTATTTCTATAGCTATATTTCTATTGAAATGATATATTTCTATTGATACATGTCATGTAAAACATATTTACCCTGCCTCCTTTTTCTCTTATTACATGCAAATGTGAAAATGGAAACTTTAAAATCTCATACGGAAATACTAAGAGAGATTAGAAATTGGAAAAGTATTTTAGATCAAGGGAAAAGTTCTACAAGGATATAAAAATGAGCTCATTTATTCTCAGAATAAGAATTTTTTTAAAAACACTACAGTGAAAGGAAAAGAGAGAAGAAAATATAGACGGGTGAAATCATTGTTTTACAAAGATCATGATGTATTATTGACTGTCAATTTGTATAAATTGATGGAAAGGATAAAAAAAACAGCCATACATAGATAGTAATTGTTTTGATTCCATAACTAATTTATGTAGATATGCTATGGTTAAGGGACATAGATTTATATAAGAAGGCCAAAAATATAGTTTTTTAAATTGAATCTGAGCTAAGGGAAAAAAATCAAATTTCCACATGCCTATTCTCTCATTTTTCCACAACAAGATCATGCCTTTTCAACAAATTTCTGCCCCATTTATCTAAAAGTAATGTGTGAGATATTTTTTCATATTGAAAGGAAAATCTCAGGCTGTTTCAGTTTTCATGGCTCCTGAATCTATAAAGATATCTTTGAGAGTCATGTAATGGTGGGACTGAAATGGTTCATAGAGGTGACAATTTGCCTGATTTCACATGGAAAGTAGGTAATCTTGCTAAGACATAAACCCAGATCCTCTGACCTGAGTCATATCTCACTGGTCAGTTGGTATTCACCTTTCTCCATATAGATTCTAATTTAATTCTGCATAACGCATTTTCTAAAGTATACATCAGAAAATTTGAAATCTGTAATATTCAAATGAGAGTTTTGCAGATAGTGTTTTGCAACTAAATTTGTAACCACTTGGATGAAGTTAAATATTCTTTCCCATTGAGATATTCAGAAAGTCCAGAGGAATGAGCACTATGAAATTACTGAAGAGGTGCATGCACCATGTTATGTTTCTGATATTTTGGTATTACAGAGGACTATTTCTGCCAAAGGACCACTTAACCTAAGGTATATTTGGTTGTAATGATGCTCAGTAGAACACTCTTAGGGTGTCGTCCAATAGTTCATGTGTATACTCCAGTTAAAAAACGATTCATCATACCATCTCCAAGGAAGCTGTTTACTAAATTTTGAATTCAGATCTTTGACAAAGGACATTTGTAAGTGCTTCTGACACAGGATAAATTTTGAAAGTGAAAGAGGCTACTTAGGATATAACTATGAATAAACCACACACAGTTTTAGCCCTCATGGAGCAAATAGTTTAGTGAAGGATACAGACAGGAAACAATCTCACAAATCAGCATTTCTAGAGAAAAATGCATGAATTAGTGGCACCATGAAAGGCTTGGAATATTCAGGGGCTATGATTCCAGTATATCTCAATTTACTTCCAACATTTTAGCCTATGCTGCAGAGTATAGGTTTGGGAAATTGCTTGTGGATTCTTATAATTTGAGTCAGCTGGGGATGCTACTTATAGCTATTGCTTTAGATGTTGCATTTTTCTTGGAGGATATTAATACAATCCCTCATAAGTGATATGCAGCTATTAACCTGACCCATGCATTTTTGTGCATTTTAATAAACAGAGATCATAAAAATTGGTTTCCTTTAACTGGTAGGAACAGCCATATACCATTAACATCTGATTCTGAGGGTAGCAACCCTAAGGTTCTGTGCTATATCATAATCTGTGGGACTTTAGAAATACATCACCACACAAGGCATGATGTTGATGCAACCTATTGTTAACATCATGCAAACAGAATCTGGAGAGGAGAATAGAAACCATCCTAAATGGCCTTGATAAGTTGTATGCTTACCAAAGAAGGAAAATAGATTCTCTGAAAATAGAAGAATCTGCCTTATCAATGAAGTTTCAACTGAGCATCAATAACCACAGGATGTTTGCTTCAGTGTGGAGAAAAATTTGCTGCATGTTGTAGTCCTAAGATGATTTGCTTCATCATATTGACTGACGTTTTTAAATTTTGAAAGCAACTTATACTCCACCATGTGTGCCCTTCCTAGGACTGTTTAACTTCTGGTTACAGTGTGTTCTCATGACCTAAGAAAGCTAGGCCCACTGGGTTCTCCCTCTTCTAGGAACTTTAATCTTAAGCAGAATAACGTAAAGACTGAAAGACAGAGCCAATTCATTGCATTGTTGTATTTTGATGGTGTTCTTATGAATGGAAATCATTGTGCTTCCTGGAGTCGAGAGGTTCCAAGATATGTGGGACCACAGCTTATACAGTTTGGAGGATCCACTTGAAAACAAAAGAATATAAAATGACAAAAATTACTTATAAAGTAAGTCATTTATACTCAATAGCTGGCAAGTCCTAAAATATTTAAATCGCTTATGTATCAAAGAGTTCTGAAGCATCAAACTTTACACAGTTGAAGTAATTTTAAAAATTATGAGAATTTGCAACAGCAAACTCTACTGGTATATAGCAGTGCCTGTCACCCCTTGCCCCCTATTCATCTGTGTAAATGTGAATCTATATTCCCACTGTGTGGAGAATATGAATATGAATAACCCAGGTGGTCTTTGACGCATTTCAAGCTAGAAAAGAGAACATGTTGCCTTAGTAAGGAAGGGATGAAAGAAAATGATAATAGACTTTTTAAACTGACATATTCATGCCATTCTTTAATTTTCTTCTTTAAATTGATATTTAGTGTTTCATATAGAAGAAACAAATACATAATAGAGAAAATAGAAGAATAAAAAACCACTATGACCACAAAACGTATTTTATCATCTTTTTTACATTTACTACTTTTTGAAAGCTAGATGAGGTCATAGAATGAATTAAATATTTCATTTTATCCTAATATTTATGTCAAAGAATTTTTCATGTAGCCATCTTTATAACTATTAATTTAATTATGCAAAACAGCTCATCAAAAGTATATCCTATACTTTATTTATATTTTTCTTTCTTTTATTTATAAATAGTGTTATGATACTACACAAGATTTTGTATTTTAAAAAATAAATTTATACTCTTTAATAATTAATTGAAATAAATAAATAAAATATTACGTGATTTTTTATTTTGCCTTAATAACATCCTGAGACTGAACTGGCCCCCATATATGTGTAGGGAAGGACTGTGCCTTCTCTATTATTATCAAACTATAAATACAGGCAAGTTACTGAATCTCCCTTAGTTTCAGCCTCTTTACCAAATAGATAGAAATATATTTGTACTTCAAGCCTTTTTTGTGACATTTAGTCAGCTCATATCCAGAACCCAACAAGAATCTAGAAGCTGATTCATCTTCGTTTCCTTTGTTTTTCCCCATCCTTGGTTCCTCGTGAGAATAGACTAACATAAGGAAAATGTTTTGTTTATTTCCATGAGATTTTTGCATATGATAACATTCATCATATGTCACATCTGTGGCAATTGTTTTTCAGTGTTAAGCTTTATGATTCTAAATATAGACTATATAAAATATATTTGATTTTTCATAATTTTAAACAGTAGGAAATACCCTTCATTTGATGTCTTGATAGAAATTTTTTTCTAATCTATCCAAAGATACTTTAAAACTATAACTCTTTGATATTATGAAATTTAAATAAATTTATAATGTCAAGGTGAGAGTTTAAATTGCTCTGTTTTCATCAAATTTGGTAAACATGTATCTCACAGAATTTACTAAATAAGAATTCTCTTCTCCAGTAACGTATGACATTTTTTTAATGCTCTGGGCTTTCTGTTGATCCATGTCTTTCATTTTTTGCCAGTAGCAACTTCTTTTATTTTAAAAAGGCTAATCTGGCCTTACCAACATGAGAACAGTGTTAGTTGTTTCTGTAAGAGGCTTTATATACTGTTTATTCATCTTATAGGTATCAGCAAAGGCTTACATAAAACCAATCATCCTTTTTGAGATTCACCTAAACTCATAGCAATAGTGGTCCACTTGTCAGTTAGAATTTTTATGTAGTAAGAAAGAGCCTTCATCAGAGATTATGGTAAGAGATTGACAGGATCAAATCTATGGCTGTATCAGGATTTTTCTTTACTAACAATGAACTGATATTTATTGAGGAGTTACTATGGGTAGCCCTAGTATTATTCTAAGTGTTCCATATGCATTATCAATCTTTAAAGTATCCCCTACTGGCCATCAAGGATGCTCAAAAAATGAAAGGACATGACGGGCAAGGAACTAAAGGAAACCAAGAGAATTACATGATAGTGATCACACAGACAATATGGATAAAAAGATAGAAATTACAAAACGGAACCAAGTATAAATGTTGGAGCTAAAGAATACAATAATTGGAATGTCCTACAAGAAAACTGATGCACAAAGAGCCAAAGTCACACATCTGGTAGGAGATAGAGTCAGGATTCGAACCCACACTGGGACTGTGGTCTACGCATCCTCTCAAGCTGACTGCCTGCTGGCTGTCAGGTTCCCTCTGCTCCCATGGCCTCTAACTCCCATGGCCTCTACTGGCCAACCCCAAGGCTAGAAGTTCACATTGTCAAATAATTAGCCTGGTAAACCTCTAGGCATGGATGCAGCTGGAGGCCATTATCTTAAGTGAAGCAATACAGAAACAGAAAACCAAATATCGTATGTTCTCACTTGTAAGTGGGAGCTCAACATAGGTTATACATGGATATAAATATGGCACTGGGGAGCACTACAGGAGGGAGAGAGGGAAGGAGGCAAGGGCTGAAAAACTACCTATTGGGTACCGTGTTCACTGCCCAGGTGATGGGTCCAATTATATCCCAAACCTCAGCATCACACAATACACCCATGTAACAAGCCTTCACATGTATCCCCTGATTCTAAAATAAAAGCTGAAAAGGAAAACAAATAATAATTGTCCTAGCAAATAATTCTAATGCCTACTTAAGATATGGGAAAAGGTTTAAGCAGACTACAAGTAAATAAGTGAAAGTTAGTAGACAAAAACGATATCATTTTGTGTAACATAACCTGATGTTTCACAGCTCAATGTTAGTAATAGTAATTCAGGGCTTCTAATCTATCAGACATTACTTTTAGGAATTTAAGAACATTCTAGAAAGCTGTTAGACGGCCAGGCACAGTGGCTCACGCGTGTAATCCCAGTACTTTGGGAGGCCAAGGTGAATGGATCACTTGAGGTCAGGAATTCCAGACCAACCTGGCCAACATGGTGGAACCCTGTCTCTACTAAAAATATAAAAATATAAAAATTAGCTGGGTGTGGTGGCACACTTCTGCAGTCCCAGCTACTTGGCAGGCTGAGGCAGGAGAATCACTTGAACCCAAGAAGCAGAGGATGCAGTGAGCTGAAATCGTGCCACTGCACTCAGGCATTCCAACCTGAATGACAGAGCGAGACTCCGTCAAAAAAAAAAAAAAAGATGCCATTAGACAGTGTATACTCAACCTACTGAAAATGCTTAGATTCATTAGCATGAACATACTGCAGTTCAACAAATCTATCATTTGGAAATTCAAACTATGGACCAAGATATATAAACAAACAGCTCTATCTCACAGCATTATAAATCTTACTAACCTCAGTTAGGAGAACGAACTACCAAATACTTATGATTTAAAAAATAAAGACTAACTTTTCTATATGTCAAATCACTATAATAATTAAATTACCATAATATAAATGTATAAAATATACATCAAAATATTACAGTAATAAACTTGGGATGGTCACATTGTAACTAGTGGCTCTTCTTTGTGCTTCTATGTATTTTTAATCATTTCACAATTGGTATTAAATAACTTAATACTTATTCAAAATGTAATGTAAAATGAAAGAAACAGCAAAATGCAGTCCCAGTATTATCTTAATCTGAGGAACAAAATGGGAGCCTAGAAAAGTTAACACTGGATAATTATATAATTGGTCACGTTTTTATTTTTCATTCTCTAGCATGTCTTCAGTAAGCACATATTGTTTACATAAGCAGAATAAACTTATAGAACATTGTGTTCTACATCATGACAAAAACTTGCCAAGATGTTTTTGAAAAAGAAATGTAATGTGAAAACGTGTTGATTTATTTCTGACTTGAGAGCCAATCCTTGTTTGACAACACGCAAATCTGGTACTGATTGGCTTAGATCTCCAAGTACGAGAGCATGTTTCTTCTTTTTTGTTTTTCTGTCTTGTTTACTGCTATATTTTCAACATTTAGCACACTATCTGTTTCAAAGGAGCTCTTCAAGATTATTTGTTAAATAATTCCACATATTCAATCTATGTCAACAGAATGTTCTTTCCTTGTCAATAACCAGCAGTATCATGTTCACATGATATTAGGGCTTCTTCCCCTCAGGCAGAGTACAGATTGTAAATAAAATGAGAGTTTTTCATTAACTTCAAGTACCTATTTTTTAAGCCTCTCAATTGCTATTGTATAGCCTTGGGAAAACTACTTAACATTATGCGGTTTTTTCTTTCATTTGTAAAATGAGGATGTAGTATCTAATTTTTAAGGTTACTATATTAATTAGGTAAGTGTTAATATAACTAACCCACAGTTCACCTAAACATATGATAAACCAAATTGGGTTCAACCATATTGTACACTTTTATAACCCAGTGATTTTTTCTATGACTGTATCTTTTAAATTTTAAAGGAATCGTCTGCTTTATTCACATTTTTATCTGAAATTTTTTTTCAACATTTATTTTAAGTTCTGGTTTGCTGTGCAGGATGTGCAAGTTTGTTACATAGGTAAATGTGTGCCTTGGTGGTTTGCCGCACTTATCAACCCATCCCCTAGGTATCAAGCCCTGGGTCCATTAGCTATTCTTCCAGATGCTCTCCCTCCCCACCCCAAATATACACCAGTATGTGTTGCCCATCCCCATGTGTCCATGTGTTCTCTCGTTTGCTTTCTGCTTATAAGTGAGAACATATGGTGTTTGGTTTTCTGTTCCTGCGTTACTTTGCTGAGGATAATGGCTTCCAGCTTTATCCGTGTCCCTGCAAAGGACATAATCTCATTCATTTTAATGGCTGCATAGTATTCCATGGTGTATATGTGCCACATTTTTTTTTTTTTTATCCAGTCGATCACTGATGGGCATTTGGGTTGATTCCATGTCTTTGCTATTGTAATTAGTGCTGCAATCAACATACACGTGCATGTACCTTTATAATAGAATGATTTATATCCCTTTGGGTATGTACCCAGTAATGAGATTGCTGGTCAAATGGTATTTGTGCTTCTAGATCTCTGAGGAATTGCCACACTGTTTTCCACAATGGTTAACTAATTTACACTCCCACGAACAGTGTAAAATCGTTCCTTTTTCTCCTCATCCTTGCCAGCATCTGTTGTTTCTTAAAGGATGGAGGAAAATTAAAAATTTTTAAATAACTTGCCAACTCCTTGTTGTCTTTTTTCATAGGTTGTTTTGGCGAATAATACATGGGGAGTCATCCAAATTATTTTTACACCTTCTCCATTTAATCATATTCTTCTAGGCAGAAACTGTTAACAAGATTATAAAGTACAATAGATTTTCAATATCTAAACATGTTAAAATGCTGCAATTAGTTTCTTTTCGTACATGTAAAACAGAATTTTAAGTAATATGCCATCTGCTTTACCCTATTTCTAATTATAACATCGCATATAAATTTTAATAGGTATCATAATTTGAATCACTATCATGAGAAAATAAAGAGATATCGGTTATTGTATCTGTTTATTTTCACAATGAATCTGTAATAGTAAATAATATTTTATGAAATAC
>NW_012114488.1:2396373-2428793 GCF_000951035.1 Colobus angolensis palliatus | reverse complement strand
GGGTAGATAAATTAACTCTTTGATTCTTACTTTTCCAATTTGTAACATTTTTAAAAATTCGCTTCAAAGTGTTATTATCAAGCCTAGGTGAAAGCGTGCATGTAATTCTCTTGACACTAAATTCACAATAAGTAATATATATCATTTTGAAGAACTCTGTATGAATTTTTGTTTAAAAAATGTATTAGTACTTCTATCTAATGAGATAAAAAATGTAGAAGGCAAATATATTTATGACATAATTAAAACACTTTGAAAAAACATAATTTTTTTCTAGAATTAACTAGCAAGAATGGAGATAATGTTAAAAATGAAGAGAGTTGGGGAAGTCTTAACCTAAGACATGTTAAATGTTTTATTAAAAATAATATTTCTCAAAGTTGTTATTTTCTAAAGAAAAAAGAGGGATTTAAATGAAAGACACAGTAACATATGTATGTAAAACACATCCTAAAGCAATAAGGAAGTAATTCTGTCAGGAAAATTAGCTAACAATTTATAACAGCTTCAAATGAGATTCTTACCTTGTAGACTACATCAGCTAAATTATTTTTATTAATAATGTTAGTATTAATAATATCTTTACTTACTATGAGACAATTATTAAGCCATTTATCAGAGTAAGAAACTGAAAAATTTGCAAAGGTTGCTTAAATAATTTACCCAAAGTCACAGAACTAAAAGGAGAGCTAGAATTAAATAAATATCTTAATCCAAATACGCAAATAAATTGACAAAAGTTAAAAAAAATGTGTGGATAAGAATGTTTTAAGCATTAAACAAAGAGATTGCTATCAAAGGAAAGTATTTGTAGATTTAATTTCACAAGAATTTAAAATTTCTGACAGTGAAAATTTATAATCAAAAGCAGCCACTTCTGATAGTACTACAAACAAGCTTTTGTGAAAAGTTGTGTACATTACTCCAAGCAATTTTAATTGCACTGCTAAATTCATAAAGCTACGAATAGAAGAAGGGAGGAAGGGAGGAAGGCAGGAAGGCAGGAAGGGAGGAGGAAAGGCAGGAAGGGAGGGAGGGAGGAGATAAAGACAAACACTAATGTGTAGGCACAGGATGCTCTGCCAACAGCAAAAACAGTAAACACAATTCTCTCTGGGACAAACATTCCAAAATTAGATAGATATTTTAGAGTTTCCATCTTGTAAACTTAGTAAAAAACGAAGTCAATGTGAAAATATTACCAGACATTAACAATGAAATTTGCACAAGCCAACGTAAGCATAAAGAAGTCAGAAAGAATAATGAGCAGAGTAAGCACATTAGATATAGAAATGATTATATATTAAAAGGTAAAAACTAATGAAATGTTTAAGGAAATAAAAGATGGTATCAGAAATATTAACAAGAGAAAAATTCTGTAAACCATCACCAAATATTTTTGAAAGATAATTCTAGAATTACAGAATTAAAACTAAAATCATTGAAAATAAAATTGAAATGCGATTCAATAGTAACTTAGATACAATGAAAAGAAGATGTGAACTGTAAGAGGGTAAATGGATTAATCTACTAGGCAATATATCAATCCAAAATGTATATGCAACCAATACCATAGTTTCAAAATACATAAAACATGCATTGATAAGATTAAAAGGAGAAATAAGTAAATCTAAAAACATACTGGGAGATTTTAACGTGTGTAACTCAGTAACATTTGGAAGAACCAACAAAAGAAAGTAGTATAGATATAGATGCTTTGATAACAAACTTGACCTGGTATGTACAGAACACTAAACCACAAAACTTCAGAATATGTATTATTCTTAACGGCACATGAGACATTGACTAAAATTAACTACTGTATGGGTCACAAAGCAAGCCTCAATACATTTTAATAGACTGAATTCAGATAGAGTATGTTCTATGACCTCAATGGAAGTACCTTGAAAATTAGTAACAAATAGATACCTTAGAATATTCTCCAATGTTTAGGAATTAAATTATGCACTTCTTAGGAATCCATGGGTCAAAGGAAAACAGAAAATATTTTGTACTGAATGATGACAACATACCATATTCCAAATCTGTGTGATATAACTAATGTTGATTATTAAAAAATAAATCACAAGAAGTTAAGAAAAAGCAACGTACTTTAAAAAGAAAGAAGAATATGATAAATATAAGAGGAAAATTATGGAAGAAAAGGAAAAATTTAAATAAAAGGTACACAGTCAAAAAATGATTGAGACCGATAAAAGTGATTTAAAAAACACTCTAACAAGATGGATTAAAAAAAAGGAGAGACAGAGAAAGTAAAATTTACCAGTGTTAGGAAAAAATTATTCTAATATTTAAAATATCCTAATAGGAGAAATATCATTTGAAAAATTAAATAATATGCCATATTTATTTTAAAAACACAAATGCAAGAAGCAATCATTATTTTAATAAAATTTGCATTTGTTAAAACAGCTAAACTCATAAGCAAAATTTTCCACAGAAAGAATCTAGGCTCAAATGGTTCACTAGTGTATTCTTCCAAATATTTAAGGAAGAAATAATGTTAATCTTAATGAACTCTTCAGCATACAGAAAGAGTGGGAATAATTCCTAATTCATCTTATAAGATTGGCCTAACTTATTACATCCACAAAGGAATTGTGAGAAAGTAAAATTATAGGCCAGTCCCTCTCATTAACACTGATGCAAACTCTGAAATAAAACACTTATAAGTGAATATATATATGGGCCATTTTGTATTTATTCCAGACCTTTATTGTAGAAAACACCCCAAATCCAGTGTCTTTCCACACATGAAGAAAATAAAGGAGAAAAATTATATAATTTCAACTGATACAGAAACACTTTTAATATTACTCAACACAGATTCATGATTGAATTCTTTTAGCAAACTAGGAATAGAAGGCAACGTGGTGTGATAGAAGATATGTATAGTAAATCTACAGTAAATATCAATCACATAATAAATATGAATGTTTTCTCTCTAATATGGAGAGAAGACAAAGATGCCTGTTTTATATTTTCTATGTAAGATTGCACTAAATTGAGAAAATGAAGTTGGACTTTGACCTTATACCATACACAAAAACTAATTCAAAATGGTTTAAAGACCTATATGTAACACCTGAAACTACAAAACTCCAAGGAAAAAAAAAAAAAAGTAGAAACTCTTCATGACATTGTGTTTACCAATTATTTTTTGGATGACACCAAAAGCACAGGCAACAAAAGCAAAAAGAGATAAATGGGACTACATCAATTTTAAAAAACGTCTGTGCAGCAAAGGAAACCACCCACAGAGTGAAAAGGCAACACACAGAGTGGGAGAAAATATTTGCAAACCACATATTTGACAAGGGGTTCATATCCCAATATAAAAGAAAAAACACATACAACTAAAAAACATCAAAAAACAATTAAAAAATGGGCAAATAATTTGAATAGACATTTCTCCAAAAAGACATACAAATGACCAGCAAGCCTATGAAAAGATGTTCAACATCACTAGCAACTAGGGAAATGCAAATCAAAACCACAATGTAATATCACACCCATTAAGATGGTGATAATTAAAAAATAATAACAAGTGTTACTGAAGATGTGGAAAAATACTAACCGTTGGGTCCTGTTGGTGGGCATGTAAAATGGTTCAGCCACTATAGAAAATAGTATGGATGTTGCTCAAAAAATAAAAATATAACTACTATATGATTGAGCACTTCCACATCTGAATACTTATCCAAAGGAAATGAAAACAGGATCACAAAGAGCTGTTTGCACAGCCATGTTCACAGCAGCTTCATTCACAATATGCAAGAGGTAGAAGGAACCTAACTGTCCATCAACAGGTGAATGGATAAAGAAAATGTGACATATGTAAATACAATGGAATAATATTCAATCTTAAAGAAGAAGGAAATCATGCTGTATGCAACAACATACTTGAACCTTAAAGACATTATGCTAAGTAAAATAAACCTGTTTCACAAAGACAAGTACTACAGGATTCTACTTATAGGAGGTGTCTAAGATAGTCAAATTCACAGAAACAGAAAATAGAATAGTGATTGCCAGTGACTAGGAGAGGGCACAAGAGAAATTGTTCAGTAAGTATAAAACTTCAACTATAAAAAATGAAAACTTTCTAGAGATCTGTTGCACAGCAGTGTGCATATGGTTAACACTGAAGCAGCATTGTTCCTCTGGGGTAATACCTGAGGTTTGTTGCCTCATGCCAAGGAAATCAAGAACATGGACACACAAGGAGTGAGTTCAAGTGCCAAGGTTTAACAGGTGAGAGAAGGAAAAAAGGTCTTGTGAGAGAGGTGCTCCCAAGTGGGTCTTCCGGTTTCTTGGTGAAATGCAGGGAGTTTTATAGATGAGCCTGAGGCGGCAGTGTCCGATTTACATAGCGCCCAAAGATTGGTTGTGAGAGGTGACGATGTGCTAGCAGCCCTCGCTCTCAGCGCCTCCTCAGCCTCAGGTCCGCTCTGGCAGTGCTTGAGGAGCCCTTCAGTCCGCCACTGCACTGTGGGAGCCCCGCTCTGGGCTGGCCAAGGCCGGAGCCGACTCCTTCTGTTTGCGAGGAAGGGTGGAGGGAAAGCCCCCAGCAGGAACTGGGGCTACCCATGGCTTTCACAGTCCAGCGCAAGTTCAAGTGGGCAGGGGCCCTGCAGGCTGGCACTGAGAGCAGCCAGCAGGCACGGCTGGCCGAGGGCAGTGAGGGACTTAGCACCTGGGCTAGAAGCTGTGGTGGGTGTGCTGGGTCCCCCAGCAGTGCCAGCCCCCTGGCGGGCGCTCGAGGAGTTCTTGCTGGGCCCCAGCTGCCTCCCCGTGGGTCAGGGCATGGGACCTGCATCCCACCATGCTCGGAACTGTCCCCCCACTTGGCAGTTGGGTCCTACTCAGCCCAAACCTCCCTGAGGAGCTCCACCCCATGCTCCACAGCCCTCAGTCCCATCAACTGCCCAGGGGCTGAGGAGTACAGGTGCATGGCACAGGACTGACAGGCAGCTCCGCCCACAGCCCAGCTGCAGGATCCACTAAGTGAAGCCAGCTGGGCTCCTGAGTCTAATGGGGACTTGGAGAACTTTTATGTCTAGCTAAGGGATTGTATATACACCAATCAGCACTCTGTGTCTAACTCAAGGTTTGTAAATACACCAATCAGTACTCTGTATCTAGCTAACCTAGTAGGGACTTGGAGAACTTTTCTGTCTAGCACTCTGTGTCTAGCTAAAGGATTGTAAATGCACCAATCAGCATTCTATGCCTAGCTCAGGGTTTGTAAATATACCAGTTAGTATTCTGTATCTAGGTAATCTAGTGGGGACTTGGAGAACTTTTATGTCTAGCTAGAGGATTGTAAATTCACCAATCAGCACTCTGCGTCTAGCTCAGGAATTGTAAAATGGACTGATCAACTCTCTGTAAAATGGACCAATCCCTGAGCTAGACACAGCTGAGGGATTGTAAAATGGACCAATCAGCTCTCTGTAAAATGGACCCATCAGTAGGATGTGGGTGGGGTCAGATAAGGGAATAAAAGCAGGCTGCCCAAGCCAACAGTGGCAACCCGCTCAGGTCCCCTTCCACACTGTGGGAACTTTGTTCTTTTGCTCTTTGCAATAAATCTTGCTGCCACCCACTCTTTGGGTCCCTGCCGCCTTTATGAGCTGCAACACTCACCACGAAGGTCTGCAGCTTCATTCCTGTCAGCGAGATCACGAGCCCACCAGAAGGAAGAAGCTCCAGACACATCTGAACATCTGAAGGAACAAACTCCAGACACACCATCTTTAAGAACTTTAACACTCACCGCGAGGGTCCGCGGCTTAATTCTTGAAGTCAGCAAGACCAAGAACCCACCAGTTCTGGACATAGTTGGACCAAGTGTGCCATTTACATAGCATGTGAAGAGGCTGGTGGCCCCACCCTCATCTTTCATTATACAGATGGGTTCTGTGTCTGGCCAGCTCCATGTTGCCTGTTCCTTTACTATACACATGGTTGACAAAGAAAAGGGAAAATGGAGCCTCCATGTTGAACATACCTGGCCCCCAGGTGGCCTTATCTTATTGGCAGAGCTGTCAGCATTCACCCACGCAAGCATCCAGCTTGCCTTGTCTATGTCTGCAGTTCAATTTTACAGGCTGCTCTTTGTTAGAGAAGGAATGATTTGGGGCTGCCTTTTTGTTAAAAGGGAAGCCTTACTGAGGACTCTCTTACCCTCACTAACTGCCTAAATAATTTCTTTTTAGCCCCTGTATCAACACTGCTGTACTCTTAGAAATGGTTAAGGTGGTAAATTCTATGTGTTTTTTATCACAATAAAAATATTAAGAAAAAAGATTGTACTAAAGCCTCTAGAGAGTGTAATAAGGCCAGAAAAAGAAAAGATTTAATAATTGGAAAGAAAAAAAGACTATCATTATTTGAAGATGCATGACTGTATAATATAAATATAGCAAATGTAGAGAAACTATGGTAAGAATATTTAATCAATTGATAATTTTATTATCAGATATAGTCATTTTTAGCAAATAACATCTATTCACCACCTAGAAATAATCCCACATAAAGTTGGACAAGAACTTTATACCAACAAATTATAAAATTTTGGATATTAAAGCAGACTATAATAAAAAGAGAGATACTCTATGTGTAAAGACAAGACAATTAGTTCAACCCAAAGTGGCTTATGCATTTAATACAATTCCAATGGAAACTACATTTCTTTAATTAACTGATATTATGATTTGAAAAATTATTTGAAAATCTCATGGCTAGTGATAGCCAAAGCACTCACCAAGAAGTATTATCAAGGTTTATTACAAAGCCAGAGTAATTTGTATAGAACCACAAAACAGAACCACCCTATACAGAAACTTGTTACAGAGAGAAAGGAAAGACTTAATAATTAGTGCTGAGACAATGTGTTATCCATATGGGGCAAACAACAGTAGTAGAACTCTTATCTCACAGTATGCTTTAGAACAGGACAGAAAAAAAGAAATGTGTAAAACTTAACAATTGTTTATTGTTTATGGCCTAATATACAGAATGATGTCCTCAACAAAATACCAAAAAGTAATTATATTAAGAACTCTTGGGGGTAGGGAGGAAATGGGGATATGTAGTTCCAAGGCTGCTAAGTTGCAATTAGTAGAATAAATAAGTTTAGAAATTTAATGTATAGCACAAGGATAATAGCTAATAATATTATTTTGTATACTGGAAATGTGCTGAGAGAGTAGATTTTAGGTGACTACACACACACACAAACACACACACACACTCCAAGGCATAACTGTAAGATGATAGATATGTTAATTTGCCTGACTATAGGAACTATTTTATTATGTATATTTGAACATTATCTTGCATACCTTAAATATAAACTATAAAAGATTTCTTAAAAACTCTTAAAATTTCATTATCATGAAATTTAATAAGAAATTTCTTCATTAAGGGAAACCTTTTAAAAACATAACAAACCACAAATTGGGAAAAGATACTTGAAAATGATATATCAACAGAAAATTAATAATATGAATTTATAAAGTTCTCCTTCACATCGACAAATAGAAGACCACCCAATAGAAGGATGGGGCAAGAGATATGAACAGGCAATTTCACAGAAGAAACCCAAGCGGTCAGTAAGCACATGGTAATATATTCAATCCATCACGAATTAGAAAAGTACAAGTGAAAACTAACCAAAATGAGATAGAATTTTACAATGACCATCATAGTAAAAAAGTAAAAACAAAGTTGGACAAAAACAAATATTGGTGAGAATGGGGAGCCCAGTAGGATTTCTTATATACAGTTTGCAGTCAAGTAAATTTATATGGCATTTGCTGTATGCAGTTGGGTGAATTTGTGTTCTCAATTTACCTAGACCAAGTTATGTTTTCCAGCACTGCTCTCTTACATAGTTCTGAGTCAATGCAAAGCTACAAGAGACACTTTGTGCAAGAGCTGGCAAGTGAAAGTGAAACAGCAGCTATGTACTTATGCTTGAAACATGAATTGAGAACACCAGGTACGAATTCAGCTTACACATATTGTCAGTTGCTGCTGGCTCACTGGGACTGTGTGGGGCACCATTTGGCCCACAGTGCTTATGCATCCTGTGACTCCTACAGGATCCTAGTTGGGACAGAATATCTGCCCCAGGGATATTTCACTTTTTCTGGTGGCATCTATTTTTTTTTCTGGGAGGAAGCACCTGATATTACTAAGAATTATGCTTCCTGTCAATGATACTGACCTGACTTCAGTAGAAAGAAATCACACGGATATTATATAACCGTAAGTTTTAAAAGAGAGGGGAATTTAACTCTGTGATGAAGGATATCATGTTCTGCTAGAAAGTGTTCTTATTGTCAAAGTTGAAGTCTCCAAGGCAGAAAGGGACAAATACGAAGGTTTCAATTTGCCATCATGGATTCCAGCTTATCCATCCTCCATTCTATTTAGTATCATCTTACCTTCCTGACTACCTGCCCTACTGATGTTAGATTCCAACACCAAGCACAAAATAGCTTTATACAGACTTTAGCCAGCTCCTACAACTGTGTAAGGTCAAATTCTTATTATAAGTTTCTTATCACATATATCAGTAGGATTCTGTTTCTTTGATTTAATCTCAACTGTTTCAACTGATTATGACATAGACATAAGACAAACTGCAGCAAGTAATGGCTTGACATTTTATTAACCATGAAAAAATACCAACTTTTCATTTATTTAAAGACAATACATAAAATTCCCCTCTCTTTTAAAAATTATGGTTATATAATGTCTATGTGCTTTCTTTCTACTAAAGTCAGGTCAGTATCATTGACAGGAAGCATAATTCTTAGTAATACCAGGTGCTTCCTCCCAGAAAAAAACAGAGGCCACCAAAAACAATGAAATATCCCTGGGGCAGATTTAGATGTCACCTGACAGCCATAGAGCATTTGTGCAGAGACTAAAAGACTGATCTGAGAAACCACTTCCTGGGATGAAATCAAAGCCAGGGAGAGAATCCCATACCCAAATATAATCTAAAGGAGTTAAAGAGAGGAAGAGAATACCGGTGAGACAAAGGGATTTAAACTGGAGGAACAAGGAACAAAAAAGTGAGTGTACATTTGAAGGTGAGAGGTACAGCCTAAACGAATTCATTGACGCAGAGGAAGCCAGCTCTAGATGCTTGTTTTTATAATGGTCCCTGGTGACTAAAAAGCAAATCACAGCCATGATTTTACTGTTACCATTGCATTTTTTCATAAAGCATCTCTAAAGACACTGCAGAAATTTGGGGAAAACTTCAAGAACATGTTGACCCGAGGAAAAAACTATAAATATACTACCTGTCAAATATACTACCAGTGCTAAAATATAGATCAATTAAACCAGTCATAATGACATGTAAACCTCATATATCTGGACTTCAGTATTTTGATCAGTATCTTGAATGTCCTAATACTCTTGCTATAGATTGACATTTAGCAATAAATGATTAACTTGTAATGTATGAATATACTGTTTAGCTCTGATAAAATGAGTAGCAGTAATTTGAATGTATGATTTTAACAGATTTTAAAATATGTCTAAAGAAACAAAAATAAATATAATGACTCCAACTCTTTAGCAAAAATGTCATGAGACATATAACCAATACAAAAATGTCTTGACTCTGAATACAAATATAAATTTATTTTTCTTTTTAACTTTTCAGCTATTTCTTTCAAATTTCTGTCTCCACATTCATTGTGCTTTCTGTTTCGGTACAAAAATATTTTCTTAAAATTGGATGTAATAATCATCAAAATTTTGCATTGTGTTTTAAATTTAATGTAGAGCTACTTGTTTTAATTCTGTGACAACTTTTTATGAAGTGGGGTATCCTTTATGTTTCTAATTTTAGCAAATTTTTGTCATTACAAGCAACCTCCATAAGTATTATATACAAAAGTATGTAAACAGTTTCAATAATAAGCATTCTAAAGCACATCATTTCTAATGATAAAATTTTATATTCTCTGATTTATAATTTCATAGTCACTACTAAAAAAAACTTTTGAATATTAGAAAAAAACGATATTGCTCACTTTGGTGAATGGACTTAGCCAGAAACTCCATTTGCAGATAATGAAATATAAAATAAATGTAAATTTTTAAAAATATCATGGGGAAAGAATTTCAGGTAACTGGGAAGTAAATGTCTACTAATCTTATTTTTCTGTCTAAACAGTGGTAACCTAGAGGTTTGCATTCTCAAAGGCATTTATGTCCAATAGATTCACATAATCCCAAAGGTTCTCTAAATAAAAAATTGTGGGTTCTGGCTCTGCTATAACATTAATCAAGATCAAATTAAGGATTTATGGGTTATAATAAAGTAGTTCCAATGTCTACGCCTATTTTTCCAAACCCTTCATCAACTGGCTTTTACACTAGATTAAATTCCTTCCCTATAGAAGAAAACAGCTCAAGCCTTAACTCCTACAATTTATATGACAAATAAAAATCAATACAAGTGTTCTTGTTAATGGTCTTATAAGAAAAAGCCAGAATATCTGGAACAGGAGACAAAAGAACTCCAGGGTCAAGTGTACTCATCTTTGGATTCCAACATCTTAGACTTCCGAAGAGTAATTGATCTCATATTACGCTCTTACCTTCTGAACTGCAATCTTTCGTGGATTATGAGCCTAACTGTGCATGGCAAAAGTGTTTCTTTAACAATCCTAACTTTATCACTCTGAAACACCACGAGACAGTGCAATAAACCCATCTTCATAGCTTTAAATATTACTATAATTTAAGAAGTATAAATGTTACGGAATTTCATAGATATTGGAAATGGATCATCTGTTTAAAACCTCTCACTTTTTATATGAGGAAATTAAAGACCTTCAAAACATTAATACTGAGCCCAAAGTCATAGACCTAAAGAGAAAATGTAAACTAGAACATAGATATGTGATTTGTAGCTAATATTATCATCCAGTTGGACATATGAGCATAGGAATTTAGAGCAGAAAGATAGAGTAATTCAATCCCTTTATTTTATAGACAAGCAAACAGGGCTACAATGATTACAAATTTGCTTAATGGAGTGAAATTTTTCATAGGGTTTGTGAAATCAAGTACTGAAAACCCAAAAAATGCTTCCTTCTGTTTTGATATATAAGCAGAAAGCACTGCCTTAATCTATATTCTTTGAGATTCTTTTTTTCTGGCAGTAGTTATGACTTTTCTGTACTTTGTGGCCCAAATAGCTTTGTTTCAAAACAAAGTGCATTTTCAAAAGAAATCTTCTAATCTCAAAATAATAATTCAATCAGCCAAAACACTCACCAAATCAGGGACTCTACCAGGTGCTCTTCTATGTACAGGATAAGACAAAGAACTGAAGCAGTTTCATTCTAGAAAATCAGACAGACAAGCTGAGATCTAGCTACCAAGCAGGCAAGCAGATAAATAAATATATGATTATTACAAGTCTTAATGAATGCAATGACCAAAATTCAAAACTCAATATTGAGTGAGACAATGTCCTAAAAAAAAAAAAAAAAAAAAAAAAACAGTTTACTCCTAACAAGTAAACAGGGAGTTTTAGGAAGAGAGATTTCTGTGCCAATTCATACAGACTACCAAAAATTGCTAGAGGAGCTATATTGCTTTAGTTTCTTTCTCAAAGTACCAAAATGTTTTCAACAGCGTGGGAATCAATGAAATAAGAATGAGTAAAACACTTTAATTTGAAGAAAAACATTCTTTGTCTCTCTCTCTTTCTCTCTCTCACACATACACATACACACAAACATACATACAACTCACAAACAAGCAGAGAAAACCAAATATTTTAGATCACTGTGGCTGCTATAATAAAATACCACAAACGGGGTGGCTTGTAAACCACAGAAAATTATTTCTTAACTGTTCTGAGGCTGAGAAGTCCAAGATCAAAGAGCCACAAATTCAGTTTCTGGCGAGGTTCTCTTTCTGATTCACTGAGGTCTCCTCCTTTCTGTGTCCTTACATGGCTAAGGTTGTAGGGGTAGTTAGCACTCTGGGGTCTTTCTTAGAACGGCTCAATTCCTAATTCCCTCTCAAAGATCCACCTCATAATACCATCACCTGGAGCGTTAGGATTTCAACACATTTGGAGGGTGGCAGAAGCACAATTGGATCACAGTAGGAAATGTAAAGTGAGGAGCCTCATCCCACAAGAAATGCTACAAGAAACTGAGCTTCATTATATCAGTGACTAATGAGAATATCTAATTATCTAATAATTGGTCTTATTCCTTCACCAGATTCTAGGCAAGACATCTAAGATATTGTACCATTTTTCCTATTTCCTAATTTCTAAGGCATATTTTCATTTTTTTACTTAAATGTACAAATTATTCAAATCTAAACATTTTTATTAAAAGTAACAGGTCTACTTTAGAAATTTTTTTAAAATATTAAGATGTATAGGAAATAAAATATTTAAAAAGCATCACTATCTCATCTAATTACTAGAGCTGTCTCTTAACTGACTTTCTTACTTTTCATTGTTGCCTTCTCCTCTAGCTTAGGATCGGATCCACTGTATAGCGATGCTGACCATTCTAAAATGCAGATATGATGAGGGTGTTCCTTGACTTAAAATATTTACATGACTCAACTCCTTATTCCCACTGTGTTCAAGGAATCCAGATTTGCAGTAGTTTAGAAGGCCTTGCCTGTTCCTACCCCTGCTCAACTCTCCCACTTCATTTGTTTTGACACATTCTGGACCCTCTGAGGCTTTATTCCAGCCATTTCTCCAAAGAAACACACTTTCTTTCATTGCAAGACTCATGAGCATGCTGTGCCCTGTACAAAAAGTACACAGAGGCAAGCACCACCCTTTTCACCAAACAAATCAGACATCCTTCCATGACCAAATGAGACATTGCTTCAGCCAATACGAGTTTGATGTTTGTCTTATATCCCTTTGAAAGACTCTGTTGGTTTTCTCCACTTCATTGCTTTATATTTTGATTATTTCTGAGTACCTTCTACATGCCAGTCATTGCTCAAGAGGGAAAAGAAGTAAGCAAAACACACAAAACAGCCACTCAGTAGCACTTTACCTTCTCATGAGAAGCAGACAATAAATAATACAATTTATAGATATCAGATGTTCAAAAGTCCAATAAAGATTGGTTAGAGGAAAAAGATTTCTAGGGAATTCTCGTTTATATCAGGTGATCAAAGAGAAACCCAGTGAGATAGGACATTGGAACAATGGTTGGAAAAAGCAAACGAACAAATCACGTGAATTTCTAGAAGGAATATATTCCAGGCTGAGGGAAAACAAAGTGAAAAGACTGTGAGGTTTCCATATCCCTGTGTTTTCAAAGGTCCACAAGAATGCCAATGTCGGAGTCGAGAGAAAAGGAAGAACATTTGAAAATGAGGCTTTCCATCTGGGCTTCTCAAATGCTACTTTAAATCCAATATTTCTATGATGTAAGGGGGTAACCTGGACATTCTAGGATATTTAGTATCATCCCTGGGCTCCATTCACTGGATGGCAGCAGCATCCACAACCACCTCCCCTCAAC
Source organism: Colobus angolensis palliatus (assembly GCF_000951035.1). Classification (NCBI taxonomy): domain Eukaryota; kingdom Metazoa; phylum Chordata; class Mammalia; order Primates; family Cercopithecidae; genus Colobus; species Colobus angolensis. The sequence goes on along the minus strand of NW_012114488.1, from coordinate 2,415,210 downwards.
TCCCTCCCCCCATTGTCACCCAGTAATGATCATCAAAAATTACCAAATTTTCCCTGGAGGAGCAAAATCAGCCAGCGATTGAAAACTGCTGTTCTAGAGGTAGCAAAAATAAGATTGTGCGAAGCGTTTTGCGCCATATTCAAATCTTTGCCTTTACCTTGAGTAAAACGCACGCCAATGTAAGACACTGAGCAGAATTAACATAACTTCAGTTATGAAAATCATTCTTGCTTTTGTGTTGACAATAGGCTGCAGCATAACAAGACAGAAAGAGCGCAGTAATCCAAGTAGGAGATAAAAGTTGTTCAGATCTATATGACAGAAGTGGAGGTGATGAGAAGTGGTCACATTCTGGAAAGTCACCAGAGTTCCCAGCACATTGTAATGGGTGTGAGAAAAAGATAGGAATCAAGGATAATTCCAATGTTTTGGGAACATTAGACTTGCTATGAACTGAGATACAGAAGGCTAAAATTGAAATGGGCTCTGAGAGAAAGAAAAAAGGGAAAAAATAGTAATTAAGACTAAAAAGATGTTGACATGGATGTGGTGAAAAGGGAACACTTCCACTCTGCTGGTGGGAATGTAAACTAATACAGTCACTATGGAAAACAGAGCAGAAATTCCTTAAAGAACTAAAAGTAGAAATACCATTTGATCCAGCAATCCCACCACTTGTTATCTACCCAGAGGAAAATAAGTCATTATACAAAAAAGATAATTGCACATGCACGTTTAGAGCAGCACAACTTGAAATTGCAAAAATATGGAACCAGCCCAAATGTCTATCAATCAACAAGTGGATAAAGAAACTATGGTGTATATATACTACTACTCAGCCATAAAAAGGAATGAATTAAGAGCATTCACAGCAGCTTGAATGGAATTGGAGACCATGATTCTAAGTGAAGTAACACAGGAATGGAAAACCAAATATCATATGTTCTCACTCATAAGTGGAAGCTAAGTTATGAGGATACAAAGACATAAGAATGATACAACAGACTTTGGGGACTTAGGGGGAAAGGGTGGGAAGGGGGTGAGGGATAAAGGCTATAAATTGGGTTCAGTGTATACTGCTCAGGTGAGGGTTGAACCAAAATCTCACAAATCACCACTAAAGAGCAAACTCATGTAACCAAATACCACCTGTTCTTCAAAAACCTATGGGAATAAAAAATTTAAAAATTAAAATTAAACAGGTGTGCTAGAGAGAAGCAGGAAAACAAAATGAGTGCTGTATCCAGGGAGGCAAACGATGAAAGAGTATTAGTGAGTAGAGAATAAATAACTCCACCAAATCCTTCTGACAAGTAAGAGGAAAACTGGGAATGGCATTAGACTTCACAATATGAATGTTACTTCTGTCAATGCTAAGAGGATTTTTGATGGAGCGATGGGTGCAAAAGCCAAAATGGAGTGTATTAAAACCCATTTATGCCTACCTAGTGTTCTATTATTAGAATGCTGAGGATGTGGGAGTTATTTATATCCTACTGCTCAAGATCATCACTGAGGTCTGGAGAGGGGAAGGGAGGGGAGGGGAGAAGAGGAAGGGAAGGGAGGAGATGAGAGGAGAAGAGAGGACAGGAGAGCAGAGGAGAGGAGAGGAGAGGAGAGGAGCTATATTTGACAAATTACCTAACTACACCCTAAGCAAATGTTTTGAATCCTTGAAGGCAGAGATGGCCTTTGGCATTTTTTTCTTTTGTAACTTTATACAATAATGCTTGGAAGAGAGTAGGTGCCCCATAAATAAGTATAGCCTATGGAGATATCCCATAATTCCTATTTTATAAAAATGTATGCCATAGAAGTATTTACAGAAATGTTTATAGTTGTATGTTGAATTCTGAGTGTTTTACGATTTTAGTATTTTGACAAGGCCAGCCGTTTTACGATTTTAGTATTTTGACAAGGCCAGCCGCAAACTATATCAAGATCATTTAATTGGTGTCATATCATCTTAAATAAGAGTATAAAAATAGAGAAATTATTTTCTAATCAATTGTAACTTGGTAAACTATTTTGAAATTATTAATCAGAAAGATGAGAAAAAGACCAGGAAACCCAAGGAAATACGAGTGAGAATAGATAGAGACTAATGACAAAGAACAAACATGTAAAAGATGAAAAAAATGAACCAAAGGATGGAAAACAAATGAGTTATTTAGAAGAAAGTTATGGCAAAATCAGAACTGAAGTCGTGAATAAATTTAAGACAAGTAGAGTGACAGACGGAATACTTCCAATATATCTAATAATCAGGAACACATTGAAAATGAAGCAAAAGTTGCCTTACACACACACACACACACAAAGGCTTACCTTTGAAGATGTGGCCATCTTAGAATCATATGTCTGGTTTACTGAAGTGGAGGAACAAGCATGCTGGAAGGATACAGTAGGATAATTCATATTCCCTTATATTTAGTCATGATGTATACTTGAATCTGGGCATAAGATGTTTTTTAAACAACTCAAGACTAAAATAACAAAGTAATGCTGTTATGTGTATAAAAAAATGAAATGTTATAGCACTTGCATATACTTTGTTGGTTTCTCAGGAAACTACAGACAAGTACAGATAAATGCTTTGATTCTTAATTTGCAATATGTGCTGATTATTATTTTATTCAATTTTACTGTGCTATAATTAAACCAAAAGCAAACCTAAGTATATTATTTATGATTCCATGTTTTTGGAAGAGGGCTTAGTCATGTGGACTTAGGATAAGTCATGGAAAAGAAATGGAAGTGGCCACACAGTGGTGTCATCAAAACGCAATTTTCAAAGTAGGCAGCAAATCACATACCTGAATTTTGTTCTCAAATTTTGGGCAAAACAGCACTATCAAACACAAGAGTCTCAGAAACAACTTCACACAGTCCACAGATATAAATAGGGATAAGAGTCATATTTAAATCTCATGCATTATTCAGGCCTTTGGCTATGAAGTTAACCCCCAAATCACCTACTATTTGTATCTCAATATGGCCATACTACTCTTACTTTCCATTCTAGATACACTAACACTTATAAAAAAATAATTTTTAATTAAAAACATTTGTCCTTGTGTAAGGCATTTATTTGTTTTAAAAAATCAATTCCTAGTGCTGATGACTGAAGTAAGGAAATAGTTAAATCTGAGAAAGTGATGATGTTTCGGTGGAAAACATCTTACAGTTAAAATGAAACATTCAAATATATTCTACAGTGGCTTCAATAAATAATTTAAATGAACTCATTCTTTCTGACCTATACAGAGACAAACAAGGAAGTTTCTAAAACATCAGTACTTTTGGGGAAAATTGTATGCTACATGAATTCCTGTTTGTTTGTTTGTTTGCTTGTTTGTTTGGAGATGGAGTCTCGCTCTGTTGCCCAAGGTGGAGCGCAGTAGCGCGATCTCGGCTCACTGCAACCTCTGCCTCCCAGGTTCCAGCAATTCTCCTGCCTCAGCCTCCTGAGTAGCTGGGATTACAGGTGCCCGCCACCACACTCAGCTAATTTTTTTTTGTTGTTTTTGTATTTTTAGTAGAGAGAGGATTTCACCATGTTGGCTAGACTGGTCTTGAACTTCTAACCTCAAGTGATCTGCCCATCACATGAATTCTTAAAGGTGTGTGTTAAAAAACTGTCAGAGGTCTACTGTACCACCAATTTCTAAGCAGTATTAATCACTGAGGTTAACGAATATGCCTACATATTCAATTGAGCTTATTTAGAAACCCCTGTTTTCAGAACAATGATCTCTACATGCTGTAAGGACTGTGTGGAATTGTTTCTGAGAATCACATGTTTGATTAGTGCTCTTCTACCCAATATTTGAGAACACAGTTCAGGTACGTGATTTGCTGACTACTTGGAAAATTGCATTTTGATGGTACAACTCTGCAGGCAATCCCATTTCTTTTCTAGAGTGCTTCCACAATAAATATGTTCTGGTGTTTCGTTAACTCTCATCGGTGTCATTTCTATCACTACATTGTGTCTCTAAGATTGAGCTATTGAAGTAGTGTTTACCCTACTTCTTCCACATGGTTTCCTATCTAATATAAATGATAACTGAAGTAGCTATGTCTACAATAGATCATTGACATTTTTGTCTCCCAAAGGATTATCTTTGAGTTTTTCAAAATGATGTTTTCTGAATCTAAACCTGATACTGCCTGGGTAACAACTTAATTCACAGTACACCAAGAGAATGTCTCCCTTTTTATATCTCCAGTTGTATTTGCTTCATTTTAAAGTAGTGTTGTGTTTTGTATTATTATTATTTTAATTTAATGAAAGAATAAGAAATCATTAAAGTTTGAATAAATTAAAATCTTCATGTGCCATATACTTAAATTGCTCCTGGATAAGAAAAATAATGTTTAAAGTTTTTTATGCCAATACAAAATAAGAAAAGGAAAGTTACATTTAAGGAGAGTCTATTCTGTCTGTGGTTGTTAACCCTCTCAATAAAGCTACAAGGTAGCATTAGTTTCTTCATTTCACCAAAAATCACAAGGCTAAGTACTTAGTATATGGAAAATTTCAAATTCAATGTGGAATTTTAAATAATGTTCCTTTGATTCCAAAGGCTGTCACTTTTTTAGTATGCTGTATTCTTTTCTACACCACTATTTCACTTTCATTATAAGAAAATTCAGCCTGAAGTATGTATGTTAACTTATCCATTTAACACATTGTCACATAATTGTTCGGATCTGAAAAAAAAGACATGTAGTCCATATAATATTGAGAATGAAGATTTAAAGAATGCCTTTCTGAATTCCAATAAGCAGAATATTTAATATTCATTAAAAAAACACCTAGTAAGACTGTTTTACAGGTGAAAACTCTTGCAGCATGTTGGCATGGTTTACTTTCAGAACTATTCTTCACAAGGAATGCTTGAATGACACAAATAATACTAATATCAGTATACGGGGATTAATGATACTACTAATAATGTTAATATATCATTTTAGATAAGTTTCACATTAATAATATTAGAACTGATGCACTAATGCTAATAATATAATGAGCAGTTAAGTACAAACAATCTCAAATGATCTTGAACTCTTGCTACAGAGGTAATATGATAAATTCTGAACTTTACCATGTTGTCATGGGGAAATTAATGGCTTTCAATATGAAGCAACTCCAAGTTTTTAATTATTTCATTTACAAAGGAAGATTTACAGTGAAGTGATGATCATATATTTGTAGACACTTTCTAAAACTAAGATGTATTAAATTCAATGAAGATGACTGTCACTTTCTATGCCAATCTCTATCTCTACCACCACGCGACAAAAATACAACACAATTACACTATAATATTGAGGCTACAGGTGTGTTCGATGATTGGGTTAAGGTACAACTGTATTGGTTATACATTTTGTTTGGTTTAGTGAATCAGGCTAGGAGCAGAATACAGATTTCTGACATATAGGATAAACATCTTTTTTCTATTCGATCTCACTTTTCAAACATGTTTGGTAAATTTTATCAAAATTACAATGGTAGGTCAAGTAGGAAATAGCAGTCAGACAACACATACTTCTCTTTTCTAAACAGTGCCCCCATGTTAGAGCTTCCCATTCTCTACAGTTTATGGGAAGTTTTTGTTTTTCCCCAGAGCGATGAGGTGAGCAGTGTTTGTATTTTGAAATATGAGGTTAGACTAGGCAAAGAGATTAGGTCAGTGGTAGTTTTACAGAAGGAAGAAAAAAGTCTAAAACATTATAAATATGTATTCAGCTGAGACCTCATCAGAATGATATATTGTTAGTAGTAAAGATATGATACTTTATAAAAAGGATATTGATAATCTTATGAAACAAATGAGCTTAAATTTCCATCTAGTTTACTGCTGGAGAGATCATTTCTTTGACATTAGTTTAACTTTCATGCTCCATTTATACTTATAAAAGCTTTTACTTTAAGAGACCAAAACAGATTCTCATTGTCTAGCTAAATGCAGTGATATTGGCAACAATTAGTCTATTCTAAAATGAACAGTCAAAAAGATAGGCAATTAATATGGATTTTAACAAAGATATTGAAAAATGTATTTTTTAAAAAACAAAAATCTCATTACCTTAATGACTGTATTGAGCAATTCACTTTCCAAGATGTCATATATTTGAGATTATCTATTCTTAGCACAGTTCTTTCAGTCTACCTCAGAAATAAAATAAAAACTTTTTATCTTATTTTCTAAAATCTGTATTATTCTTGTGACAGTTATCTGCTCAAGATTATATCATTTTTCTGTGTAAAAACCACAGTTTCCAGTAAGTATACTGAACTTAGTATTAAAGCTAGTCATTTCACATTACATTTGAATTATGCTTAATTTCTAAAGTATTTCAACATATTATCACTCTTGATATTATAAATATATCAAGGGTTAGTTCACATTGTTATAATATCATTCTACAATGACAGAATCATGACCCTGAGTTTTTATTGTCTGGTCATTTTTACTATTTTCACAATTGCAAATAATGCCTAAAATACTAGATTTGCACACACATTACAGAAACAAATACGATAAAGGATGGGATGAATTGGAATAATTCTAATGCTGTAAGTTTTCAATAATAAAATTTGTTATTTTATTATAAAAACAAAGGACGTTTTCTTACATATAGAGAGTATTGTTATGAACACATTGGTATATATATATAGCGATTTTATAACTAAATAGAACCAAGGTACATCATCAAAGCAACTATAGTGTTCCCTTTGAGTAAAGAGAAAAAGAAGGAAAAACGCATTTGAAACATTGCCTGTAGGTGTCTTTGTTACTTAAAATTTTCAAGTCTTCCGAATAGCATGCTTCCAAGATACTCAAAGAATTTCTTAATTAAAATTGTATTGATGTACTGTATCTACAGAGATAATTAAATACAACACTAGTTTTCTCTTGCAAAAACATATTTGTGTTGCCAAGAAAGTAATTGAGAAATAGAGTTGAGTGACTCAATCTTAATGCAGAAACTTTTGTCAGAAAAGTTTCTTTTGTTAAGAAAAATCTGAGGATTAGCCACTGCTATATAGTTTGATCTAATTTCTTTTCGTCTTAAGTGAATGTGAAAAATAATAGCATAGTAAAACACATGCATATGTCTCCCTATTAGTTCACTACACACAAAAAACGTTAAGCCAAGTCAGATTATGAAGTCAACTGAGAACTGATGCTTTATTCACTTGGTCTTATCCATCTGTTTCATCATGATGCTCTCTTCCTCTGTTGTGAACAGTCACTGAACTATTAAGTTGGACTTTTTCATTTTTAAATACAAGTTACTCTCACATGCCTGCATCCCAATGATAATTATTGCTCTGAAGGAACAGTTCCAATTAGAAGATTTGCTGTACATTCATTATCATTGAGCTCCTGTGATAACATTCTACTTACTGGAGCTTACAGTTGCAAGGTTACAATGGAAAACAGTGGAAAGGAAATTCTAGGGAACCCATCAGCCCAGACTTACACAAATACTGTAATTATTGCTATGCAATATATAATAACCTTTAAGTCCTTAAACCCATACAAGGATTTAGGGGAAAAAAAAGATTTTGTTAGAGACCACAGCACACTGACTCAAATTTTCAAAAGCTTTACTATCTCAGCATCAAATAACTTCAGATGAAGTGAAAGAAGGCTATCTAAGAGCAAATATGATCTAAAGGCTTCATTTTTACATCTTAGTGGGAAAAAAGCAGGAACTCAACCTCTGCACAGGCCTTAAGCACTTCAGAATATCGATAGTGGTTGATAGTTTGAGGATAGACATCCAGGAAAGAACCATCCAGTCGTGGAGAAGATGACCTCCAGTAAGTGAGCAAATTCCCATCTCCAAGAGTTTACAGGTTCAGTACTTGTGCCATGTCCCCGTGGAAACGTGAAAAATATAAAGCTGTGAAATGCTCTTAGAGTGCAGTGACTTTCAGAGTGGCAGTTAGGACCTCAAAAATCTGCTTCTCTGTAAACGCAATGACAGCACTTGCAAAAACTGTCTAAATTAACTTTTTTGAAATTCCAGAAGTTAACCCAAAACTTCCACCACTCTGCAGGGAATTTCTTCAAGGAAAATAGCTGAATCTCAGTAAAAAACAGAAAGGCTTGTACCATTTTAACCTGCCCTATTTGCATCTCATTTTTGCCAGTTCCACAATAACCTTGAATACCTGCAGCTTCACAGCCATGGTAGTGAAACCAAGCAGACCAGCAGCTGCTAGAAAGAGTTAACTGAATTTTTGGATCTCCTCAGAATGCTTGTCCTCAGATATGTAATCTGTCTGGCAGCTCCTTGGGAAATCTCCATTAACAAGGCTTTTCTTTATTTCACCTAATCCAGTGTTCAACAGGAAAAGCCTTGTCTCCAAAACATTTGTTGAAACTAATTGGTTAACATGGCAACTGCCTGAGGCAGAGATAACAATTGAGGCAAACACGAGGTTGGGCAAAATGGAAGATGAGAATGAATTGTTCCTAGTGGGCTTGGAAAAGGTCCAATGTATTAATGGGGATCTAGAAGGCCCCATGCATGTGCAAAACTGTGCATGTGCCCAGGAACCCCAAAAAGGTCCTAATCTCTTAAGCAGAAAGTAAAGGCTAAGGCACAGTTTTAAACTGCTTGAATGCTAAAGGCGTGCCCTAATACAGACAGAGCTCCTCTGCAAAGGGTACGATACATTGTTTCAAGGAAAAGTCATTTGAAGAAAATCTGTGTTCTATCATTAGGTAAACTAACCAAGCCATGACTTCAGTGCTGTTCATGACAGGAAATAAAGACTGCAGAATTGATACAGCAAAGCTGCTACACAAAGAGGAATAACAACATCAGATGACAACAACAGCATCCCTGGGGAAGGTAGATAATCTAATTTCCACAATTATTATATTATAGAATGTCCAATTTTCAATAAGTTTATCAGACACAAAGAGAAAAAATGTAGTCAATAAAAACTGTCTCTAAGGAAGCCTAGATACTGTATTTACTCAAAAAACACTTTAAATAAGTTATTGTGAATAAGTTGAAAGATCTAAAAGAATCCTTGTCTAAATAACTAAAGTAAGAATTGTGTCTTAGTGAATAGAGTATCATTGAAGAGACAAATTATTTTTTAAAAATAGCTACATAGAAATTCTGGAGTTGAAAATTAAAATAACTGAAATGAAAAATTCACTGGAAGGACTCACATCAGATTTGCATTGGCAGAAGAAATAATTTGTGAAGTTGAAGGTACTTCACTGAAATTGCCCAGTCTGAAGAAGAGAAAGAGAAAAGAATGAAGGAAAATGAACACAATTTCAGAGATCTGTGAGATAACATCAGGTATATCAACATATGCATCATAGGAGCGCCAGAAAAGAAGGGAAAGAGAAAGAGGCAGATATAATATTTTAAGAAATAATGACTGAAAACTTCCCAAATTTGATTAAAATGCTTTTAAGTTAAAATGATAATTGCAAGTATTCACTTCATGGATATTTGTCCCACTGCATTTCTAAAATCTTCTAAAACACGAAGTACACATTCCTCAGCTTTAATATGCCTACTTGCCATTTTTAGTGCAATGGGAAAAAAAAGGAATATACAGCAGTAAAACATTTTCATTCATTGTTAAATCAATCCTACTTAATCTTAATTCATATTTTTCAATTGAATATATCTTAGTGTATAATTGTCAATTTATTAAAAATCTATTGAGTATTTTAATGCATATGTTATTAATTGTATTGAAAAAACTTACTTTAAATATATTTTTATTTGGTAATTTTTCACATATATAAATTTTTAATTTTCTGCCTTACAGCCCTTTAAAAACATGGAATAGCATTGCCTATTTTCGAGGGATAGTCTAAGTGATATATTAATTCATTTATTTAGCCTCCCCAATACTTAAAAACTATATCAATTCTGAATTGGGTTACTTCACAATGGGAATAATTGCTCATTCCACAATCATTTATTGCATATATACTATGTACTTTGTACTAGGTACTGGGATTGTAATAAAACATCCAGTATCTATAAAGCACTTTCTATGTACTAAACACTGTAATAAGTAATATATATATTAACATATTTAAACTTTCCAAGCTCCCTAAGAAGTAAATAATACTATTATCTCCAATCCACAGATGGTAATAATGAGTCATAGAGAGTAAATAACTTGCTCACGATCATACAGCACTTAAGAGTTGAGTCAAGATATTAATCTGGGCAGCCTGGCTCAGAGTCCAAGACCTTCCTTATTCCACTAGACACTAGAAGACTGGCATCAGTGTGTTACTTGCAATTAAGTCCAGTTAATGCAGTTGTGGAGGTAAGTACTTTGCACTAGAAGAGCACATGGGTGGGACCTCCTAACTTACCTTCAAACATGAAGGTAGGTTTCTCCACAAATTGATATCTAGACTAATATACTTCATGAATATTAAGTTAATATTAATATTAAATGATAAAGTATCCTTGGCACTTGCAAGTAAACAAATAGCTATATTAGAATTAATTACACTATTTCCCTACTTAATTTCATTATTCACTAAATGGCTCTAAGGTTGAAAGTATTTCCGGATCCTTTATCTTGATAAAGGATAGTTTAACAGGCTGTGGAGGTATTACAGGCAGAGGAAACACAATGGCAAATATCCAGATGCAAGGGAGAAGATTAGAGCCATGAGGAGTCATGAAGAGCTTCTAAGAAGTTTAGTAAATTAGATTGCATTCTATACTGAAAATTTGGAGAAATGAAGTCATCAGATTCAGAGACAAAAAACTGAGGGTACTTTGCCAATAGGTTTATGAAAAAATGCTCAACATCACTAATCATCAGGGAAGTCCAAATTAAATCCACAGTGAAATGTCACCTCATACCTGTTAGAGTGACTGTCACCCAAAAGATGAAAGATAAGCATTAGCAAGGATATGCAGAGAAGTGGTTGGTGGGAATGTAAGTTAACACAGACATTATGGAAAACACTTTTAAGAGACAGAAGTTCTTCAAAAAGCCAGAAATGGAATTACTATATGATCCAGCAATCTCAATTCTTAGAATACGTGTAAAGAAATTTAAATCAGTGTGAAAGAGATATCTGTACTCTTATGTTCATTGCAACATTATTCACAGTTGCAAAATATAGGATCAACCCAAGTGTCCATAGAATACTTTTCCATAGAATAGATAAAGAAAATGTGGTACATATATACAACGGAATACTACTCAGCCTTAAAAAGGAAACTTTTGTCATTTGCGGCCACACGGATGAACCTGGAGGACATTATGCTAAGCGAAATTAGCGCAGCACAGAAAGACAAACTGTGTGATCTCATTTACATGCGAAACGTGAGAAAGTTTGAGTTACAGAAGTAAAGAGTATAATCGTGGTTACTAGAGTCTAGGGGTGGGAGGGTGGTGAGGATGGGAAATGAGGAGATGCTGGTTAAAAGGTATAAAATTTCAGGTGCACAAGAGGAATAATTTTTTCAAATCTATTACACCGTACAGTGACCATAGTTGGTAATAATGTATCATATATTTCACAACTGCTAAAACAGTGATTTTAAGTGTTCTCACTACAAAAAAATGTGTGAGGTGATAGATATATTACCCTGATATAATTCCACAAGTCACACATGTATCAGAACTTCACATTGTACCCTGTAAATGTATACGATCGTTATTTGACAATTTATTTTTTGAAATGCAGAAAGTCTTTTGTATGTTAGCTTAATAGGTTTAAATTTGTGTTAAGTGCAAAGAGTAATGAATGAGGTATATGGGAAGCAATTTTCAGATTTGGATTTTAAGATAACTCACCCTGATTGCAATGTGAGGAATAAGTTGGTGAGGCACAAACGTAGGAAGAGAGAAAACACTTAGGAACTTGTTGTATGTGACATAGATAACGACAATTTGAAAGATGATGCAACACTGTGAAATGTGAAAGATGATGAAGTAAAATGGTGATTTGGGACACTTTTGGAAGACTATCTGGTTAAGTGACGTGAAGCATGGAAGCACAGGAAGGAATCAGGGATAATTCTCAAGTTTCCTTAACTAATCTCAGAACTCCCTTTTTATAAATGTGCTTCAACATTTCACTCTGCTGCTGCAAACGGTCAATATATATGAGGGATACACTTACAGAAGAAAAAACAAACTCAGGCAATAAATCCCTTTCAGAAATCTGTATCAAAGTAACATTTTCTTACCTTTTGAACTAGTATATTCCATTTTATTACCTAATGAGAGCAAGTCAAATGCAAGTCATGTATCCCTTTTTGCACTGGAAGTCAAAAGGCTCCAGGACAAGTTTTGTTTTCAATTCTATTAACTTTTTTTTTTTTTTTTGCTTAGTTGTCTTGTATAACTAACTTCTCCCATTCCTTAGCCTTCGTCATGTACCCATAATTTTTTGATTTGTTTTTGTGATATGTAAATGTTAAATGGATGTTATAAATGAACTAATACTAATGTTTTTTGACAATCTAGGACAGAGAAGATTAATGTACTTAGAATACTGTACTAATAAAATTAATGCAAAGTGTGTATAAAATTAAAGAAGAATTAGAAATTAGAAAATCACTCAAACAAGGTAGGGAATTAAGACAAAGTTCTTTCACATAAGACCATTAATTAGTTTGTAATATTTATTCAGTCCGAACTTAATAAATTTAATTTAGACCAAGTATTTAATAACTATGGAAAAGAAAAAAATAAACACCATTAGACATACAAACAAATAATTATAAAACAACTCAAGCTTTTTAGATTGCTAACAGATAGAGAATGTTTGGTCAAAATATAGTCAATCTTTTGAACATTTAACTGTTAGGAATGATGATTTATTTTTCATATTATTTCTTAAAATCATTATAAGCTTGCACAAATTGAATGCACTTGGGATATATTTACAGCTTGAGATTCCTAGCCTGTTTCACTATACATCTACAATATTAAACCCACTCAAATATCAAGAATTATATAATTATAACATTTACCATTATATCAATTTAATACAAGTTATAAGGAGATATGCATATTCAAACACATATTTCACATTCTTGGAATTGTCTACTTTACTATTTATTGACATCCCAGAGGTACCACAATTTATTATAGTCAGTTGTATATTGGCACTTGGAAGTAAACAAATAACTATATTAGAATTAATTACACTATTACCTACTTAATTTCACTATTCACTAAATAGCTCTAAGGCTGAGTGTTTCTGTGTGATTAAGGAACTGATTTTCAAAAACCTATATTTCATTCATTTTAGTATAAATTCACTTATATCAGCAGAAAAGTCACCCATAGCCAAGTATGTAAAACAATGTAAACTGATCTCTGGTAAAGGAATTATCTCCAATTACAATACCACATCTATGCTAATATATGTAGTATGGTCATTTGCAAGGTGCATTCATACTTACCTCAAGGGTTTTGTGCAGTGAAGTAGAAAAAGCAGAGAGAGAATTTCAGAGAGAACCATCAGCATCATGACAGGGATCCTTGATGAAGCAGATGGAAAATACAGCATAGACCCTAATAAAAATGCTTCCTGTGCCAATCCTGAGACCACTGTGACTGTGGAACCTGAATTAACATATGTCATGAGAGGAAAGGAAGCTGAACAAAGAGCACAGTGAAGTGACTTGGCCTGACCTCATTTGCTTACCTCATGGGGACTTCATCTGAAAGGTGAGCCCAGCGCAGCTGAGCATAGTCAATCCTTGAGAAACACAGAAAAAGGAAGGAGCACATTCCACACAAGCCCAGTGACATCAGACTCTCAGGAATTTCTTGAGTCAAATAAACTGTTCCCCCACTTTAAGGAAAAGGTGATTTGGGAAGATGGGGAAGGCTCTCTGATGCTGCCTTTCTCTTTGGGTGACTTCCTTTGGTCAGTCTTCACCCTGATCTGGCAATACCTTCTGGACATGTTAGATAGGGCTCACTGGCCTTTGATAAAGTTCAATATTGCTATCTATTTACTATAAATTAACAGGAAGAAGGTGAAGGAGTACAGGAGCCCAGCTTATCTGCAGGAGATATGTTCTAAGATCCCCAGTGGATGCCTGAAACTGCAGATAGTACTGAATCCCGTGTACAATATTTTTTCTAGACATATATACCTATAATAAAGTTTAATTTATGAATTAGACATAGTACTCTTGCACTTTGGGGCTATCATTAAGTAAAATAAGGACTGCTTGAACACTACAACAGTCCATGTAATAAATGAGATGACTGTTAGTGGCTAACGGATGGGTAGCTTGGCCAGTGTGGATGCACTGGACAAAGCATGTTGAAGCACCCAAATGAGATTTCATCGAGCTACTCTGATCAGCCCACAATTTAAAACTTATGAATCGTTTATTTCTAAAATTTTTCACTTAATATTTTTGGTCCATTATGGACCATGGATAACTGAAACTGCGGGAAAGCAAAACCGTGGATAAAGGGGGACTACTGTAATTTAAAATAAAATGCAAGCTTTCTGCTTAGGAAGTGTGAGCAGGATATTCCTGCCCTTTGTGAGTGACGTGAGTGGGTGTTCTTTAGAATACTGCTGTAAAAGTACGTGGACCTTAATTTTTAGTTGCTAAATATCCTTTTTCCTGTCCTACAAATTACAACCAGAGTCACTAAAAGAAGTAAAACAATTGGAGAGGTATAATCTATAGTAATCAGTGTCGACAGAAGCGGTGAGAAAAGGTAATAATAATCTACAGTAATACAGTTAGCTCGTGCCAGGAGATGAATCAGAAGGTATTTATATTTCTATGGGTTTGGAAAACAAATTCTCTCATTAGAGAAACTAAAGGCATTATTCACACTGTCCTCAAGCAAAATGAAGTTTCATTTGATTTTTACTTGTTTTTTAATGTATTTCCCTAAACTCTCATGTTTCATATTTTTTCTGTTGCTAATGTATTACTGATTTTTTTCCTCTTAGAAATAAGAAAGTATTGCTCTGTGATGTAGAGGCAGAGGGGGAGATATTCTCATACCCCAGTCCCACCTCCACGCCTACCTTGCTGCAAGCCTAGGGAGTTAGCCAGATCTGGAGAAGCTATTAATCATGTTACCATCATTTTGGGATGATTTCACCATAGAAAAAGATATACCTCAGGCCTAGAGAAAGATTAATGTAAGATAAGAAATTTAATATTAGCATAACAAATATGTCTTCAAATTCTCTTTGTCCTGCATTATTGAGCCTCATATCTGTGTTACTGCTCTAAACCACAGAGCAGCCCACCTGTTATTCCATCTAGCACCCAAACTTCTCTTTCTTTTGCTCTGGTGGGATTTTTCTGATATAATACAATTGCAATACTGAAAGTAAAAAATCACCTTTACTTTCTCCCTCCCTCTCCTTGACCTTGGCCAAAAGAATTCCTAAATATTTTTGTTTTGCACAAATCCAACCCTATGATTACTTCTTAATTGGCTAACAAATATAGTTATAAGGCATTGAGATGGTGTCAATAAACAATTGGAAAGGAAAGCAGAATTATGTCCTCTTGTAATCACATTCATGAAATTTTATACTTTGTCCTACTAAACCATAAACCAAATAACTAAGAGGTTGTCATATTAATTGTTCTATGTGAAACCATTAAAATTCCAATCTTAATATTCTTACTTTATATGAGAAAAAATGTACAAAGAAGTATAAACAGTGAGAAATAAAATACTCGAATAGTATGTCAAAATCATTCATAGAATACTACATCTGTACAGGTAGCAGAGGGCAGTGAAAGAATTTTTAAATGAAGAGTACATAAAACTCATTTGTCTAATATAAGAAGAGTTGATTGGTTCTCAAACAAGTTTATAAATGTCTTTCACAGAACTGGATGTTATGTTTCTGAAATGAATTTGCTATCACTGCTGTGATTACACAGTGATTTTTTTTTAAGTAGGCTGCAGTTCTTATTATGCCAATTCATTATGAATGAAAGGATAAGAAAACAATTACCATCATGACTTTACCAGATAACAAAGCAGCAGGTAAAAATAATCTCTCTACCTATCATTTCTATATCATTCCTAACAGCATTGTCTAGCTTTTCAAGCTGTTTGACAAACAAACAATATTGCAACTTCTCAGTGAGGCAGACAAGACAGTATTTAGAATGCATGCATTTTCTAACCCTCACAGCAATACACTCAGAAAACCATTAGATTCCCAAAGTTGTATTATATTTTGTAATGATTTCAAGGTTATAGAAACTTTGTTAAGAGCTGGAGAAATGTTTTCAACCAATTGTACTCTTGCAAATAACTTCAAATAATGGTTTCACATTTAAATTTTTGAGTTTATAGAAATAAGACTACTTTAAAAGTTGTACATACTTTCTCCTTTCTAAACTAAAACTAAATAAGTGTGGGTTTTTTGGAAGTTTTTCTATAACTTCAAAATATAAAATGTATGCCCATGAAAACCATAAACATCCTTTACTATCATCAGAGGAATCAATGAACTACAACAGATACTGTTGCATTGACAAGCTCAAATTAACTGCAGATTCTTATTTGTAAAAAGAGATGAGCCTTATACAAGTAGAACAAAATGACATCAATTTTATTGACAAAAACATTCCATCCCCCAGTTTACTAGCTGTCTTATTTAGTGCATACCACAAGAAAGCTCTGAATTTTTGTTTTGAAGATTTCATTACACCACCATAACCCATGTTTTCTATTTGTTTTTCAAGAGAATTCTAATTAGCATATAAATCATCTGAAATTCTTCCTAGCTCCAATTTAACTCATGGGTAATGAGGTAAGGTATTCAGTGGCTGAATATGCTGCAATAGTTCTGTACAATCTTTGTAGGCTGAGAGAAAAATACCAAAAGAAACATCAAAATTCTTTCAGGAACAACTGCATAGACTATATTTTTAAAGAATTCAACTTGGCTTCTTTTCCCCAAATCCTTGGATTATGAAACTTCAGCTAGTCACTCAACAAGGGAAGATGTAATTCAAATTAGTTTCAAAAAGTTGCATTCTTATTATCCAAATTTTATATTCAGATAAACTTACATTCTAACTGAAAGGACCATTCTAACTGAATATGTCCTCAAAATACACACTATGTCAATTGTACAGGCGGAAATGACATATTTAGAAACTACAGGCCCATCTCCCATTTCCAGAGATATTTGGCTCTGAAGTATTGTGGCTTTACGTATAGGGAGTGTGGATTTCAAATACTCTTCCTTTGTTTTCCACAGCTCTTCGATATAGCTTTCAAGTTTTCCTCTTCAAAGAATGGTCTTACAGAAAACAGTGTGGAGTATTAGTTTTACAGTCTATCTCTACAATGTCACGTATTTCTAACTGGACCAATGAATTGGGACTCAAAATATGCCTTCCATCCCCAATCTTTTTATTGACATTCTACAACCACCAAAATAAGGTGGTTTGTACTCCGGACACTGCTTAAGAAAAGTCCCTTAAACTGAGACAAGAACAAACAGCCTCACCCTTTAACCCTTTTTCTTTCTCGCTTTCTTTCTTTCTCTTTTTCTTTTTCTTTTTCCCTTTCAGGCTAGAGTGCCATGGTATGATCTCAGCTCACTGCAACCTCCGCTTCCTGGGTTCAAATGATTCTTCTGCCTCAGACTCCCAGGTAGCTGGGATTACAGGTGCCTGCCACCAAGCCCAGCTAATTTTTGTATTTTTACTAGAGATGGGATTTCACCAGATCGGCCAGGCTGGTTTCGAACTCCTGACCTCAGGGGATCCACCCGCCTCAGCCTCCCAAAGTGCTGGGATTACAGGCATGAACCACCACACATGGCCTCTTTTAACCCTTTTCTGTCAGTTTCTGAAACTGTGAACGTGACATGAGTTTGTTATAAACCTCTTTCCATTAACCCTTCTAATCTCCATGAGCTCAAATCTCAGATGTCATTACATAGAAATCAGAACTTTGCCTGAGACCTCAACTTTGCATGCTGGAAATTTTTAAACTGGTAAAACAACAACAGAAAACCTGAGACAAAATGTAAAGATCTAGTGGTTAGCTCCTTCAGTGAGAGTTCTTTCTACACATTCAGATGAGGACAACTTTAATATAAATAAATAAATAAATAAAAATGAAGGTTTTGAATTTTAGAGCTGGAAGGGAATTTTCTTACTTGTTTCTTGCTCAAATGACAAAAATCAAGGCCCAGGGAGTTGAAACAATATCTCCAGTGTCACCAAAAAGGTTAAAGAAATAAATGATACATAATCCAGTTCCTCTGTCACCTTGTTAACTACTACTCAGACCCTATTCAATGACCAAGATGTGGCCATTAATGTCTTTACATAACATTGTGAAGAAGAAAATCATTTTAGAGCAGCAACTTCTACTTGAGGCATTAGGGAAATTTCTTGAGTAAAAAGGGAAAAATGCAGGTGAGGTCCCTTTATTAATGGAAAGTTTCAAAAAATAAATAAAGTGTCTAGCAGTCTAGCTAATCAGCCTTTCTTTTTCTATAGTCATCAGCTTAATTTTATGCTAAACTTTGACTCTTGGGCTACCAATAGAAAAACGACTACAGTGAAGTTTTTTAATTCATTTATTATTTTAGTATGTTTCCGAATGGGCAAGATTTTAAAGAAGATCCCTTCTGATGATTTTCTTCATAATCTTTTATTTTTAAGGAGAAATAATTTAAAATTGTTCTTTGTACAGCTTTTTGCCTAATATAAATTTCCTCTGATATACAAAAATACAACAAAATGAATACTTACAATTAGAAAAGTATTTTTATTCTTATTCGTCTAATAAGAAGAGTAGAATAAACATGTTTT
>NW_012114488.1:2394406-2396298 GCF_000951035.1 Colobus angolensis palliatus | reverse complement strand
AAATCTTGTTTTTTCTTCCATTGAATTCAAATATCTTCATTGTTTGTAACAATATCTAGAAGTATTTCCAATTCTTATTTGCATTACAGGGCTATTTATGTTATTAAATAAATTTTTGAAATATAATGTATAATTGTTTTGTTCAGATTAGTGGATATTGGGATATTAGTTGTACCCAAGTAAAATCTCTGATGTCTTTCTTCAGGATCATATATCTCAACTGCATCAAAGAGAAAGCACAGACTCTCGAAGTTTCTAATATACCCTTTATACTTTCTTGGTTTATTTACCTAAGAGATATTTTTTCCAGTTTTATAATTTCCTGGATAATTCACGGAGGCATTTTGACTGGGGAGAATTAAATGTCTGTACTTAAATAACTATGTTACTAAAAACCAAAATTTATATAGTGCATATGTATACATAAAAGAAAGTAACAAGTTAGTAATTGTGAATTTTTGCTGTAGATTAATGGTTGGTATCTGTGTAGATATGGTTCAAAATATAGCTTAAATATAAATAACTGAAAAGCTTCTAGTTTTGTCAACACTTGTACATTAACAGGAATATCAGCTTACAGAGCTCATACCTATTTAGTTTCAGAAAGATTAACCCTTAAGCAGAATATTGAGCAAACTTACTCGATGGATATCAACATTCTACAGCAATGGGAATAAAATAAATCTTCACTCCAAGTTATGTGTGGCCTGTATTCTTATATTTTTCCTGGGCAGGGGAGTTACATATCATGTTTTCATTTTTGAAAGAGATTCACAACAAAATTATTACAGCACACTCTAGCATAAAAAAACATGGGATACTAACTTGTAAGAATTTGTGTCGTCCTAGGATGCATTAAATATTATGGAACTTAAGCAGCATCTCAAAATAATACTATTTTTCTCTCAAAAAAATTATAAATTGTAATAATAAAAGTAATGGTTGTAATTGCAATAATGACTATCACTTTTGTAGTGATGACGCTTTACCAGACACTGTACTAAGCCCTTTACATGTATTCATTCATTTGACCGTTACATTCTATTATTACTTCCATTTTACAGATACTGTAACTGAGGTACAAACTGATTAACTGTCTTACCCAAGGCCACATGTATGACCTGTGGTAAAATCAGTCTTCAAAGTCTGTTAGAATGGCTCTAGAATTCAAGCTCTAGAAATAGAAACATATTTGTTTTTGATGTGTTAAATTTTTAAAAATAACAGTATAAAAAAGCAAAAATAAATACCTATTATTTCAGCTCAAGAAATGACAATATAGAACAAAAGCTTATTTATGTTCCTACCATATAATATGTAAAAAGGAACTTGTTGCCTTGCCTGAGTAACCTACATTCTCACAGTCCAGCAGCTTTGAACATAGTTCCATCCATTATTAAGGTCACTCAGATGTAGGAAAAAATTACACATTGTAGATTTTTTAACCTTTAAAAAACATGTTTAAATAGATTAGAAATACTCTGACGAATCTCAGATGATATTCAACTAACACTGCTATGTGAAACAACAAGAATATCTGAGTTCTGGTATTGATTTGTAATATTTTAAACTATGTAACCTATACCTATAAGGAACTCATTTTCTTCATTTATAAAATACTGGGGTTGAACAAGACGATCTTTAATGCTCTTATAACCAAATGTGAATTTATCACAGCTTTGCGAAATGACAAATCTTTCAAAATAGGTGTTTCTTTCTGGTCAAGACACTGAAGCCAGAATAAAGATAGAGTTGTGGCCTTACCAGGGTGCAATAAGACCTGAGTCCGCTCACAATTCCGAGTTATTAATTTACTAAGAAAAGCAACCTCATGAATGTAACACCATCTGTTCAGTGCTGCTTTGTTTCTAGTTTGTGCTTTGTGATTTTCA